>NW_027464019.1:52500-199832 GCF_050947455.1 Rhinoderma darwinii | reverse complement strand
CCAGCATGCTCCATATCACTATATACAAGAAGATGTATAACTTATACCAGCTGTACATATATAATTATATACAGAAGATACCCAGGTTATACCAGCATGCTCCATATCACTATATACAAGAAGATGTATAACTTATACCAGCTCTACATATATAATTATATACAGAAGATGCCCAGGTTATACCAGCATGCTCCATATCACTATATACAAGAAGATGTATAACTTATACCAGCTATACATATATAATTATATACAGAAGATACCCAGGTTATACCAGCATGCTCCATATCACTATATACAGGAAGATGTATAACTTATACCAGCTGTACATATATAATTATATACAGAAGATACCCAGGTTATACCAGCCTGCTCCATATCACTATATACAAGAAGATGTATAACTTATACCAGCTGTACATATATAAATATATACAGAAGTCACCCAGGTTATACCAGCATGCTCCACATCACTATATACAAGAATATGTATAACTAATACCAGCTGTACTTATATAATTATATACAGGAGATACCCAGGTTATACCAGCATGCTCCATATCACTATATACAAGAAGAGGTATAACTTATATCAGCTGTACATATATAATTATATACAGCAGATACCCAGGTTATACCAGCATGCTCCATATCACTATATACAAGAAGATGTATAACTTATACCAGCTGTACATACATAATTATATACAGAAGATACCCAGGTTATACCAGCATGCTCCATATCACTATATACAAGAAGATGTATAACTTATACCAGCTGTACATATATAATTATATACAGAATATACCCAGGTTATACCAGCATGCTCCATATCATTATATACAAGAAGATGTATAACTTATACCAGCTGTACATATATAATTATATACAGAAGATACCCAGGTTATACCAGCATGCTCCATATCACTATATGCAGGAAGATGTATAACTTATACCAGCTGTACATATATAATTATATACAGAAGATACCCAGGTTATACCAGCATGCTCCATATCATTATATACAAGAAGATGTATAACTTATACCAGCTGTACATATATAATTATATACAGAAGATACCCAGGTTATACCAGCATGCTCCATATCACTATATACAAGAAGATGTATAACTTATACCAGCTATACATATATAATTATATACAGAAGATACCCAGGTTATACCAGCATGCTCCACATCACTATATACAAGAAGATGTATAACTTATACCAGCTGTACATATATAATTATATACAGAAGATACCCAGGTTATACCAGCATGCTCCATATCACTATATACAAGAAGATGTATAACATAGATCAGCTGTACATATATAATTATATACAGAAGATACCCAGGTTTTACCAGCATGCTCCATATTACTATATACAAGAAGAGGTATAACTTATACCAGCTGTACATATATAATTATATACAGAAGATACCCAGGTTATACCAGCATGCTCGGTATCACTATATACAAGAAGATGTATAACTTATACCAGCTGTCCATATATAATTGTATACAGGAGATACCCAGAATATACCAGCATGCTCTATATCACTATATACAAGAAGATGTATAGCTTATACCAGCTGTACATATATAATTATACACAGAAGATACCCAGGTTATACCAGCATGCTCCATATCACCATATACAAGAAGATGTATAACTTATACCAGCTGTACATATATAATTATATACAGAAGATACCCAGGTTATACCAGCATGCCCCATATCACTATATACAAGAAGATGTATAACATATACCAGCTGTACATATATAATTATATACAGAAGATACCCAGGTTATACCAGCATGCTCCATATCACTATATACAAGAAGATGTATAACGTATACCAGCTGTACATATATAATTATATACAGAATATACCTAGGTTATACCAGCATGCTCCATATCACTATATACAAGAAGATGTATAACTTATACCAGCTGTACATATATAATTATATACAGTAGATACCCAGGTTATACCAGCATGCTCCATATCACTATATACAAGAAGATGTATAACTTATACCAGCTGTACATATATAATTATATACAGTAGATACCCAGGTTATACCAGCATGCTCCATATCACTATATACAAGAAGATGTATAACTTACACCAGCTGTACATATATAATTATATACAGAAGATACCCAGGTTATACCAGCATGCTCCATATCACTATATACAAGAAGATGTATAACTTATACCAGCTGTACATATATAATTATATACAGAAGGTACCCATGTTATACCAGCATGCTCCATATCACTATATACAAGAAGATGTATAACTTATACCAGCTGTACATATATAATTATATACAGGAGATACCCAGGTTATACCAGCATGCTCCATATCACTATATACAGGAAGATGTATAACTTATACCAGCTGTACATATATAATTATATACAGAAGATATCCAGGTTATACCAGCATGCTCCATATCACTATATACAAGAAGATGTATAACTTATACCAGCTGTACATATATAATTATATACAGAAGATACCCAGGTTATACCAGCACGCTCCATATCACTATATACAAGAAGATGTATAACTTATACCAGCTGTACATATATAATTATATACAGAAGATACCCAGGTTATACCAGCATGCTCCATATCACTATATACAAGAAGATGTATAACTTATACCAGCTGTACATATATAATTATATACAGAAGATACCCAGGTTATACCAGCATGCTCCATATCACTATATACAAGAAGATGTATAACTTATACCAGCTGTACATATATAATTATATACAGAAGATACCCAGGTTATACCAGCATGCTCCATATCACTATATACAAGAAGATGTATAACTTATACCAGCTGTACATATATAATTATATACAGAAGATACCCAGGTTATACCAGCATGCTCCATATCACTATATACAAGAAGATGTATAACTTATACCAGCTGTACATATATAATTATATACAGAAGATACCCAGGTTATACCAGCATGCTCCACATCACTATATACAAGAAGATGTATAACTTATACCAGCTGTACATATATAATTATATACAGAATATACCCAGGTTATACCAGAATGCCCCATATCACTATATACAAGAAGATGTATAACTTATACCAGCTGTACATATATAATTATATACAGAAGATACCCAGGTTATACCAGCATGCTCCATATCACTATATACAAGAAGATGTATAACTTATACCAGCTGTACATATATAATTATATACAGAAGATACCCAGGTTATACCAGCATGCTCCATATCACTATATACAAGAAGATGTATAACTTATACCGGCTGTAGATATATAATTATATAGAGAAGATACCCGGGTTATACCAGCATGCTCCATATCACTATATACAAGAAGATGTATAACTTATACCAGCTCTACATATATAATTATATACAGAAGATACCCAGGTTATATCAGCATGCTCCATATCACTATATACAAGAAGATGTATAACTTATACCAGCTGTACATATATAATTATATACAGAAGATACCCAGGTTATACCAGCATGCTCCATATCACTATATACAAGAAGATGTATAACTTATACCAGCTGTACATATATAATTATATACAGAAGATACCCAGGTTATACCAGCATGCTCCATATCACTATATACAAGAAGATGTATAACTTATACCAGCTCTACATATATAATTATATACAGAAGATGCCCAGGTTATACCAGCATGCTCCATATCACTATATACAAGAAGATGTATAACTTATACCAGCTATACATATATAATTATATACAGAAGATACCCAGGTTATACCAGCATGCTCCATATCACTATATACAGGAAGATGTATAACTTATACCAGCTGTACATATATAATTATATACAGAAGATACCCAGGTTATACCAGCATGCTCCATATCACTATATACAAGAAGATGTATAACTTATACCAGCTGTACATATATAAATATATACAGAAGTCACCCAGGTTATACCAGCATGCTCCACATCACTATATACAAGAATATGTATAACTAATACCAGCTGTACTTATATAATTATATACAGGAGATACCCAGGTTATACCAGCATGCTCCATATCACTATATACAAGAAGAGGTATAACTTATATCAGCTGTACATATATAATTATATACAGCAGATACCCAGGTTATACCAGCATGCTCCATATCACTATATACAAGAAGATGTATAACTTATACCAGCTGTACATACATAATTATATACAGAAGATACCCAGGTTATACCAGCATGCTCCATATCACTATATACAAGAAGATGTATAACTTATACCAGCTGTACATATATAATTATATACAGAATATACCCAGGTTATACCAGCATGCTCCATATCATTATATACAAGAAGATGTATAACTTATACCAGCTGTACATATATAATTATATACAGAAGATACCCAGGTTATACCAGCATGCTCCATATCACTATATGCAGGAAGATGTATAACTTATACCAGCTGTACATATATAATTATATACAGAAGATACCCAGGTTATACCAGCATGCTCCATATCATTATATACAAGAAGATGTATAACTTATACCAGCTGTACATATATAATTATATACAGAAGATACCCAGGTTATACCAGCATGCTCCATATCACTATATACAAGAAGATGTATAACTTATACCAGCTATACATATATAATTATATACAGAAGATACCCAGGTTATACCAGCATGCTCCACATCACTATATACAAGAAGATGTATAACTTATACCAGCTGTACATATATAATTATATACAGAAGATACCCAGGTTATACCAGCATGCTCCATATCACTATATACAAGAAGATGTATAACATAGATCAGCTGTACATATATAATTATATACAGAAGATACCCAGGTTTTACCAGCATGCTCCATATTACTATATACAAGAAGAGGTATAACTTATACCAGCTGTACATATATAATTATATACAGAAGATACCCAGGTTATACCAGCATGCTCGGTATCACTATATACAAGAAGATGTATAACTTATACCAGCTGTCCATATATAATTGTATACAGGAGATACCCAGAATATACCAGCATGCTCTATATCACTATATACAAGAAGATGTATAACTTATACCAGCTGTACATATATAATTATATACAGGAGATACCCAGGTTATACCAGCATGCTCCATATCACTATATACAAGAAGATGTATAACTTATACCAGCTGTACATATATAATTATATACAGAAGATACCCAGGTTATACCAGCATGCTCGGTATCACTATATACAAGAAGATGTATAACTTATACCAGCTGTCCATATATAATTGTATACAGGAGATACCCAGAATATACCAGCATGCTCTATATCACTATATACAAGAAGATGTATAGCTTATACCAGCTGTACATATATAATTATACACAGAAGATACCCAGGTTATACCAGCATGCTCCATATCACCATATACAAGAAGATGCATAACTTATACCAGCTGTACATATATAATTATATACAGAAGATACCCAGGTTATACCAGCATGCCCCATATCACTATATACAAGAAGATGTATAACATATACCAGCTGTACATATATAATTATATACAGAAGATACCCAGGTTATACCAGCATGCTCCATATCACTATATACAAGAAGATGTATAACGTATACCAGCTGTACATATATAATTATATACAGAATATACCTAGGTTATACCAGCATGCTCCATATCACTATATACAAGAAGATGTATAACTTATACCAGCTGTACATATATAATTATATACAGTAGATACCCAGGTTATACCAGCATGCTCCATATCACTATATACAAGAAGATGTATAACTTATACCAGCTGTACATATATAATTATATACAGTAGATACCCAGGTTATACCAGCATGCTCCATATCACTATATACAAGAAGATGTATAACTTACACCAGCTGTACATATATAATTATATACAGAAGATACCCAGGTTATACCAGCATGCTCCATATCACTATATACAAGAAGATGTATAACTTATACCAGCTGTACATATATAATTATATACAGAAGGTACCCATGTTATACCAGCATGCTCCATATCACTATATACAAGAAGATGTATAACTTATACCAGCTGTACATATATAATTATATACAGGAGATACCCAGGTTATACCAGCATGCTCCATATCACTATATACAGGAAGATGTATAACTTATACCAGCTGTACATATATAATTATATACAGAAGATATCCAGGTTATACCAGCATGCTCCATATCACTATATACAAGAAGATGTATAACTTATACCAGCTGTACATATATAATTATATACAGAAGATACCCAGGTTATACCAGCACGCTCCATATCACTATATACAAGAAGATGTATAACTTATACCAGCTGTACATATATAATTATATACAGAAGATACCCAGGTTATACCAGCATGCTCCATATCACTATATACAAGAAGATGTATAACTTATACCAGCTGTACATATATAATTATATACAGAAGATACCCAGGTTATACCAGCATGCTCCATATCACTATATACAAGAAGATGTATAACTTATACCAGCTGTACATATATAATTATATACAGAAGATACCCAGGTTATACCAGCATGCTCCATATCACTATATACAAGAAGATGTATAACTTATACCAGCTGTACATATATAATTATATACAGAAGATACCCAGGTTATACCAGCATGCTCCATATCACTATATACAAGAAGATGTATAACTTATACCAGCTGTACATATATAATTATATACAGAAGATACCCAGGTTATACCAGCATGCTCCTTATCACTATATACAAGAAGATGTATAACTTATACCAGCTGTACATATATAATTATATACAGAAGATACCCAGGTTATACCAGCATACTCCATATCACTATATACAAGAAGATGTATAACTTATACCAGCTGTACATATATAATTATATACAGAAGATACCCAGGTTATACCAGCATGCTCCATATCACTATATACAAGAAGATGTATAACTTATACCCGCTGTACATATATAATTATATATAGGAGATACCCAGGTTATACCAGCATGCTCCATATCACTATATACAGGAAGATGTATAACTTATACCAGCTGTACATATATAATTATATACAGAAGATACCCAGGTTATACCAGCATGCTCCATATCACTATATACAAGAAGATGTATAACTTATACCAGCTGTACATATATAATTATATACAGGAGATACCCAGGTTATACCAGCATGCTCCATATCACTATATACAAGAAGATATATAACTTATACCAGCTATACATATATAATTATATACAGAAGATACCCAGGTTATACCAGCATGCTCCATATCACTATATACAAGATGATGTATAACATATACCAGCTGTACATCTATAATTATATACAGAAGATACCCAGGTTATACCAGCATGCTCCATATCACTATATACAAGAAGATGTATAACTTATACCAGCTGTACATATATAATTATATACAGAAGATATCCAGGTTATACCAGCATGCTCCATATCACTATATACAAGAAGATATATAACTTATACCAGCTGTACATATATAATTATATACAGAAGATACCCAGGTTATACCAGCATGCTCCATATCACTATATACAAGAAGATGTATAACTTATACCAGCTGTACATATATAATTATATACAGAATATACCCAGGTTATACCAGCATGCTCCATATCATTATATACAAGAAGATGTATAACTTATACCAGCTGTACATATATAATTATATACAGAAGATACCCAGGTTATACCAGCATGCTCCATATCACTATATGCAGGAAGATGTATAACTTATACCAGCTGTACATATATAATTATATACAGAAGATACCCAGGTTATACCAGCATGCTCCATATCATTATATACAAGAAGATGTATAACTTATACCAGCTGTACATATATAATTATATACAGAAGATACCCAGGTTATACCAGCATGCTCCATATCACTATATACAAGAAGATGTATAACTTATACCAGCTATACATATATAATTATATACAGAAGATACCCAGGTTATACCAGCATGCTCCACATCACTATATACAAGAAGATGTATAACTTATACCAGCTGTACATATATAATTATATACAGAAGATACCCAGGTTATACCAGCATGCTCCATATCACTATATACAAGAAGATGTATAACATAGATCAGCTGTACATATATAATTATATACAGAAGATACCCAGGTTATACCAGCATGCTCCATATTACTATATACAAGAAGAGGTATAACTTATACCAGCTGTACATATATAATTATATACAGAAGATACCCAGGTTATACCAGCATGCTCGGTATCACTATATACAAGAAGATGTATAACTTATACCAGCTGTCCATATATAATTGTATACAGGAGATACCCAGAATATACCAGCATGCTCTATATCACTATATACAAGAAGATGTATAGCTTATACCAGCTGTACATATATAATTATACACAGAAGATACCCAGGTTATACCAGCATGCTCCATATCACCATATACAAGAAGATGTATAACTTATACCAGCTGTACATATATAATTATATACAGAAGATACCCAGGTTATACCAGCATGCCCCATATCACTATATACAAGAAGATGTATAACATATACCAGCTGTACATATATAATTATATACAGAAGATACCCAGGTTATACCAGCATGCTCCATATCACTATATACAAGAAGATGTATAACGTATACCAGCTGTACATATATAATTATATACAGAATATACCTAGGTTATACCAGCATGCTCCATATCACTATATACAAGAAGATGTATAACTTATACCAGCTGTACATATATAATTATATACAGTAGATACCCAGGTTATACCAGCATGCTCCATATCACTATATACAAGAAGATGTATAACTTATACCAGCTGTACATATATAATTATATACAGTAGATACCCAGGTTATACCAGCATGCTCCATATCACTATATACAAGAAGATGTATAACTTACACCAGCTGTACATATATAATTATATACAGAAGATACCCAGGTTATACCAGCATGCTCCATATCACTATATACAAGAAGATGTATAACTTATACCAGCTGTACATATATAATTATATACAGAAGGTACCCATGTTATACCAGCATGCTCCATATCACTATATACAAGAAGATGTATAACTTATACCAGCTGTACATATATAATTATATACAGGAGATACCCAGGTTATACCAGCATGCTCCATATCACTATATACAGGAAGATGTATAACTTATACCAGCTGTACATATATAATTATATACAGAAGATATCCAGGTTATACCAGCATGCTCCATATCACTATATACAAGAAGATGTATAACTTATACCAGCTGTACATATATAATTATATACAGAAGATACCCAGGTTATACCAGCACGCTCCATATCACTATATACAAGAAGATGTATAACTTATACCAGCTGTACATATATAATTATATACAGAAGATACCCAGGTTATACCAGCATGCTCCATATCACTATATACAAGAAGATGTATAACTTATACCAGCTGTACATATATAATTATATACAGAAGATACCCAGGTTATACCAGCATGCTCCATATCACTATATACAAGAAGATGTATAACTTATACCAGCTGTACATATATAATTATATACAGAAGATACCCAGGTTATACCAGCATGCTCCATATCACTATATACAAGAAGATGTATAACTTATACCAGCTGTACATATATAATTATATACAGAAGATACCCAGGTTATACCAGCATGCTCCATATCACTATATACAAGAAGATGTATAACTTATACCAGCTGTACATATATAATTATATACAGAAGATACCCAGGTTATACCAGCATGCTCCACATCACTATATACAAGAAGATGTATAACTTATACCAGCTGTACATATATAATTATATACAGAATATACCCAGGTTATACCAGAATGCCCCATATCACTATATACAAGAAGATGTATAACTTATACCAGCTGTACATATATAATTATATACAGAAGATACCCAGGTTATACCAGCATGCTCCATATCACTATATACAAGAAGATGTATAACTTATACCAGCTGTACATATATAATTATATACAGAAGATACCCAGGTTATACCAGCATGCTCCATATCACTATATACAAGAAGATGTATAACTTATACCGGCTGTAGATATATAATTATATAGAGAAGATACCCGGGTTATACCAGCATGCTCCATATCACTATATACAAGAAGATGTATAACTTATACCAGCTCTACATATATAATTATATACAGAAGATACCCAGGTTATATCAGCATGCTCCATATCACTATATACAAGAAGATGTATAACTTATACCAGCTGTACATATATAATTATATACAGAAGATACCCAGGTTATACCAGCATGCTCCATATCACTATATACAAGAAGATGTATAACTTATACCAGCTGTACATATATAATTATATACAGAAGATACCCAGGTTATACCAGCATGCTCCATATCACTATATACAAGAAGATGTATAACTTATACCAGCTCTACATATATAATTATATACAGAAGATGCCCAGGTTATACCAGCATGCTCCATATCACTATATACAAGAAGATGTATAACTTATACCAGCTATACATATATAATTATATACAGAAGATACCCAGGTTATACCAGCATGCTCCATATCACTATATACAGGAAGATGTATAACTTATACCAGCTGTACATATATAATTATATACAGAAGATACCCAGGTTATACCAGCCTGCTCCATATCACTATATACAAGAAGATGTATAACTTATACCAGCTGTACATATATAAATATATACAGAAGTCACCCAGGTTATACCAGCATGCTCCACATCACTATATACAAGAATATGTATAACTAATACCAGCTGTACTTATATAATTATATACAGGAGATACCCAGGTTATACCAGCATGCTCCATATCACTATATACAAGAAGAGGTATAACTTATATCAGCTGTACATATATAATTATATACAGCAGATACCCAGGTTATACCAGCATGCTCCATATCACTATATACAAGAAGATGTATAACTTATACCAGCTGTACATATATAATTATATACAGAAGATACCCAGGTTATACCAGCATGCTCCATATCACTATATACAAGAAGATGTATAACTTATACCAGCTGCACATATATAATTATATACAGAAGATACCCAGGTTATACCAGCATGCTCCATATTACTATATACAAGAAGATGTATAACTTATACCAGCTGTACATTTATAATTATATACAGAAGATACCCAGGTTATACCAGCATGCTCCATATCACTATATACAAGAAGATGTGTAACTTATACCAGCTGCACATATATAATTATATACAGAAGATACCCAGGTTATACCAGCATGCTCCATATCACTATATACAAGAAGATGTATAACTTATACCAGCTGTACATTTATAATTATATACAGAAGATACCCAGGTTATACCAGCATGCTCGATATCACTATATACAAGAAGATGTATAACTTATACTAGCTGTACATATATAATTATATACAGGAGATACCCAGGTTATACCAGCATGCTCCATATCACTATATACAAGAAGATGTATAACTTATACCAGCTGTACATATATAATTATATACAGACGATACCCAGCTTATACCAGCATGCTCCATATCACTATATACAAGAAGATGTATAACTTATACCAGCTGTACATATATAATTATATACAGAAGATACCCAGGTTATACCAGCATGCTCCATATCACTATATACAAGAAGATGTGTAACTTATACCAGCTGTACATATATAATTATATACAGGAGATACCCAGGTTAT
Source organism: Rhinoderma darwinii (assembly GCF_050947455.1). Taxonomy (NCBI): domain Eukaryota; kingdom Metazoa; phylum Chordata; class Amphibia; order Anura; family Rhinodermatidae; genus Rhinoderma; species Rhinoderma darwinii. The sequence continues at coordinate 187,912 of NW_027464019.1, read as the reverse complement.
ACCAGCATGCTCCATATCACTATATACAGGAAGATGTGTAACTTATACCAGCTGTACATATATAATTATATACAGAAGATACCCAGGTTATACCAGCATGCTCCATATCACTATATACAAGAAGATGTATAACTTATACCGGCTGTAGATATATAATTATATAGAGAAGATACCCGGGTTATACCAGCATGCTCCATATCACTATATACAAGAAGATGTATAACTTATACCAGCTCTACATATATAATTATATACAGAAGATACCCAGGTTATATCAGCATGCTCCATATCACTATATACAAGAAGATGTATAACTTATACCAGCTGTACATATATAATTATATACAGAAGATACCCAGGTTATACCAGCATGCTCCATATCACTATATACAAGAAGATGTATAACTTATACCAGCTGTACATATATAATTATATACAGAAGATACCCAGGTTATACCAGCATGCTCCATATCACTATATACAAGAAGATGTATAACTTATACCAGCTGTACATATATAATTATATACAGAAGATGCCCAGGTTATACCAGCATGCTCCATATCACTATATACAAGAAGATGTATAACTTATACCAGCTGTACATATATAATTATATACAGAAGATACCCAGGTTATACCAGTATGCTCCATATCACTATATACAAGAAGATGTATAACTTATACCAGCTGTACATATATCATTATATACAGAAGATACCCAGGTTATACCAGCATGCTCCATATCACTATATACAAGAAGATGTATAACTTATACCAGCTGTACATATATAATTATATACAGAAGATACCCAGGTTATACCAGCATGCTCCATATCACTATATACAGGAAGATGTATAACTTATACCAGCTGTACATATATAATTATATACAGAATATACCCAGGTTATACCATCATGCTCCATATCACTATATGCAGGAAGATGTATAACTTATACCAGCTGTACATATATAATTATATACAGAAGATACCCAGGTTATACCAGCATGCTCCATATCATTATATACAAGAAGATGTATAACTTATACCAGCTGTACATATATAATTATATACAGAAGATACCCAGGTTATACCAGCATGCTCCATATTACTATATACAAGAAGAGGTATAACTTATACCAGCTGTACATATATAATTATATACAGAAGATACCCAGGTTATACCAGCATGCTCCATATCACTATATACAAGAAGATGTATAACTTATACCAGCTATACATATATAATTATATACAGAAGATACCCAGGTTATACCAGCATGCTCCACATCACTATATACAAGAAGATGTATAACTTATACCAGCTGTACATATATAATTATATACAGGAGATACCCAGGTTATACCAGCATGCTCCATATCACTATATACAAGAAGATGTATAACTTATACCAGCTATACATATATAATTATATACAGAAGATACCCAGGTTATACCAGCATGCTCCACATCACTATATACAAGAAGATGTATAACTTATACCAGCTGTACATATATAATTATATACAGAAGATACCCAGGTTATACCAGCATGCTCCATATCACTATATACAGGAAGATGTATAACTTATACCAGCCGTACATATATAATTATATACAGAAGATACCCAGGTTATACCAGCATGCTCCATATCACTATATACAGGAAGATGTATAACTTATACCAGCTGTACATATATAATTATATACAGAAGATACCCAGGTTATACCAGCATGCTCCATATCACTATATACAAGAAGATGTATAACTTATACCAGCTGTACATATATAATTATATACAGAATATACCCAGGTTATACCACCACGCTCCATATCACTATATACAGGAAGATGTATAACTTATACCAGCTGTACATATATAATTATATACAGAAGATACCCAGGTTATACCAGCATGCTCCATATCACTATATACAAGAAGATGTATAACTTATACCAGCTGTACATATATAATTATATACAGAAGATACCCAGGTTATACCAGCATGCTCCATATCACTATATACAAGAAGATGTATAACATAGATCAGCTGTACATATATAATTATATACAGAAGATACCCAGGTTTTACCAGCATGCTCCATATCACTATATACAAGAAGATGTATAACTTATACCAGCTGTACATATATAATTATATACAGGAGATACCCAGGTTATACCAGCATGCTCCATATCACTATATACAAGAAGATGTATAACTTATACCAGCTGTACATATATAATTATATACAGAAGATATCCAGGTTATACCAGCATGCTCCATATCACTATATACAAGAAGATGTATAACTTATACCAGCTGTACATATATAATTATATACAGAAGATACCCAGGTTATACCAGCATGCTCCATATCACTATATACAAGAAGATGTATAACTTATACCAGCTGTACATATATAATTATATCCAGAAGATACCCTGGTTATACCAGCATGCTCCATATTACTATATACAAGAAGAGGTATAACTTATACCAGCTGTACATATATAATTATATACAGAAGATACCCAGGATATACCAGCATGCTCTATATCACTATATACAAGAAGATGTATAGCTTATACCAGCTGTACATATATAATTATACACAGAAGATACCCAGGTTATACCAGCATGCTCCATATCACCATATACAAGAAGATGTATAACTTATACCAGCTGTACATATATAATTATATACAGAAGATACCCAGGTTATACCAGCATGCCCCATATCACTATATACAAGAAGATGTATAACATATACCAGCTGTACATATATAATTATATACAGAAGATACCCAGGTTATACCAGCATGCTCCATATCACTATATACAAGAAGATGTATAACGTATACCAGCTGTACATATATAATTATATACAGAATATACCTAGGTTATACCAGCATGCTCCATATCACTATATACAAGAAGATGTATAACTTATACCAGCTGTACATATATAATTATATACAGTAGATACCCAGGTTATACCAGCATGCTCCATATCACTATATACAAGAAGATGTATAACTTATACCAGCTGTACATATATAATTATATACAGTAGATACCCAGGTTATACCAGCATGCTCCATATCACTATATACAAGAAGATGTATAACTTACACCAGCTGTACATATATAATTATATACAGAAGATACCCAGGTTATACCAGCATGCTCCATATCACTATATACAAGAAGATGTATAACTTATACCAGCTGTACATATATAATTATATACAGAAGGTACCCATGTTATACCAGCATGCTCCATATCACTATATACAAGAAGATGTATAACTTATACCAGCTGTACATATATAATTATATACAGGAGATACCCAGGTTATACCAGCATGCTCCATATCACTATATACAGGAAGATGTATAACTTATACCAGCTGTACATATATAATTATATACAGAAGATATCCAGGTTATACCAGCATGCTCCATATCACTATATACAAGAAGATGTATAACTTATACCAGCTGTACATATATAATTATATACAGAAGATACCCAGGTTATACCAGCACGCTCCATATCACTATATACAAGAAGATGTATAACTTATACCAGCTGTACATATATAATTATATACAGAAGATACCCAGGTTATACCAGCATGCTCCATATCACTATATACAAGAAGATGTATAACTTATACCAGCTGTACATATATAATTATATACAGAAGATACCCAGGTTATACCAGCATGCTCCATATCACTATATACAAGAAGATGTATAACTTATACCAGCTGTACATATATAATTATATACAGAAGATACCCAGGTTATACCAGCATGCTCCATATCACTATATACAAGAAGATGTATAACTTATACCAGCTGTACATATATAATTATATACAGAAGATACCCAGGTTATACCAGCATGCTCCATATCACTATATACAAGAAGATGTATAACTTATACCAGCTGTACATATATAATTATATACAGAAGATACCCAGGTTATACCAGCATGCTCCACATCACTATATACAAGAAGATGTATAACTTATACCAGCTGTACATATATAATTATATACAGAATATACCCAGGTTATACCAGAATGCCCCATATCACTATATACAAGAAGATGTATAACTTATACCAGCTGTACATATATAATTATATACAGAAGATACCCAGGTTATACCAGCATGCTCCATATCACTATATACAAGAAGATGTATAACTTATACCAGCTGTACATATATAATTATATACAGAAGATACCCAGGTTATACCAGCATGCTCCATATCACTATATACAAGAAGATGTATAACTTATACCGGCTGTAGATATATAATTATATAGAGAAGATACCCGGGTTATACCAGCATGCTCCATATCACTATATACAAGAAGATGTATAACTTATACCAGCTCTACATATATAATTATATACAGAAGATACCCAGGTTATATCAGCATGCTCCATATCACTATATACAAGAAGATGTATAACTTATACCAGCTGTACATATATAATTATATACAGAAGATACCCAGGTTATACCAGCATGCTCCATATCACTATATACAAGAAGATGTATAACTTATACCAGCTGTACATATATAATTATATACAGAAGATACCCAGGTTATACCAGCATGCTCCATATCACTATATACAAGAAGATGTATAACTTATACCAGCTCTACATATATAATTATATACAGAAGATGCCCAGGTTATACCAGCATGCTCCATATCACTATATACAAGAAGATGTATAACTTATACCAGCTGTACATATATAAATATATACAGAAGTCACCCAGGTTATACCAGCATGCTCCATATCACTATATACAAGAATATGTATAACTAATACCAGCTGTACTTATATAATTATATACAGGAGATACCCAGGTTATACCAGCATGCTCCATATCACTATATACAAGAAGAGGTATAACTTATATCAGCTGTACATATATAATTATATACAGCAGATACCCAGGTTATACCAGAATGCTCCATATCACTATATACAAGAAGATGTATAACTTATACCAGCTGTACATATATAATTATATACAGAAGATACCCAGGTTATACCAGCATGCTCCATATCACTATATACAAGAAGATGTATAACTTATACCAGCTGCACATATATAATTATATACAGAAGATACCCAGGTTATACCAGCATGCTCCATATCACTATATACAAGAAGATGTATAACTTATACCAGCTGTACATTTATAATTATATACAGAAGATACCCAGGTTATACCAGCATGCTCCATATCACTATATACAAGAAGATGTGTAACTTATACCAGCTGCACATATATAATTATATACAGAAGATACCCAGGTTATACCAGCATGCTCCATATCACTATATACAAGAAGATGTATAACTTATACCAGCTGTACATTTATAATTATATACAGAAGATACCCAGGTTATACCAGCATGCTCCATATCACTATATACAAGAAGATATATAACTTATACCAGCAGTACATATATAATTATATACAGAAGATACCCAGGTTATACCAGCATGCTCCATATCACTATATACAAGAAGATGTATAACTTATACTAGCTGTACATATATAATTATATACAGGAGATACCCAGGTTATACCAGCATGCTCCATATCACTATATACAAGAAGATGTATAACTTATACCAGCTGTACATATATAATTATATACAGACGATACCCAGCTTATACCAGCATGCTCCATATCACTATATACAAGAAGATGTATAACTTATACCAGCTGTACATATATAATTATATACAGAAGATACCCAGGTTATACCAGCATGCTCCATATCACTATATACAAGAAGATGTGTAACTTATACCAGCTGTACATATATAATTATATACAGGAGATACCCAGGTTATACCAGCATGCTCCATATCACTATATACAGGAAGATGTGTAACTTATACCAGCTGTACATATATAATTATATACAGAAGATACCCAGGTTATACCAGCATGCTCCATATCACTATATACAAGAAGATGTATAACTTATACCGGCTGTAGATATATAATTATATAGAGAAGATACCCGGGTTATACCAGCATGCTCCATATCACTATATACAAGAAGATGTATAACTTATACCAGCTCTACATATATAATTATATACAGAAGATACCCAGGTTATATCAGCATGCTCCATATCACTATATACAAGAAGATGTATAACTTATACCAGCTGTACATATATAATTATATACAGAAGATACCCAGGTTATACCAGCATGCTCCATATCACTATATACAAGAAGATGTATAACTTATACCAGCTGTACATATATAATTATATACAGAAGATACCCAGGTTATACCAGCATGCTCCATATCACTATATACAAGAAGATGTATAACTTATACCAGCTGTACATATATAATTATATACAGAAGATGCCCAGGTTATACCAGCATGCTCCATATCACTATATACAAGAAGATGTATAACTTATACCAGCTGTACATATATAATTATATACAGAAGATACCCAGGTTATACCAGCATGCTCCATATCACTATATACAAGAAGATGTATAACTTATACCAGCTGTACATATATCATTATATACAGAAGATACCCAGGTTATACCAGCATGCTCCATATCACTATATACAAGAAGATGTATAACTTATACCAGCTGTACATATATAATTATATACAGAAGATACCCAGGTTATACCAGCATGATCCACATCACTATATACAAGAATATGTATAACTAATACCAGCTGTACTTATATAATTATATACAGAAGATACCCAGGTTATACCAGCATGCTCCATATCACTATATACAAGAAGATGTATAACTTATACCAGCTGTACATATATCATTATATACAGAAGATACCCAGGTTATACCAGCATGCTCCATATCACTATATACAAGAAGATGTATAACTTATACCAGCTGTACATTTATAATTATATACAGAAGATACCCAGGTTATACCAGCATGCTCCATATCACTATATACAGGAAGATGTATAACTTATACCAGCTGTACATATATAATTATATACAGAAGATACCCAGGTTATACCAGCATGCTCCATATCACTATATACAGGAAGATGTATAACTTATACCAGCTGTACATATATAATTATATACAGAAGATACCCAGGTTATACCAGCATGCTCCATATCACTATATACAAGAAGATGTATAACTTATACCAGCTGTACATATATAATTATATACAGAAGATACCCAGGTTATACCAGCATGCTCCATATCACTATATACAAGAAGATGTATAACTTATACCAGCTGTACATATATAATTATATACAGAAGATGCCCAGGTTATACCAGCATGCTCCATATCACTATATACAAGAAGATGTATAACTTATACCAGCTGTACATATATAATTATATACAGAAGATACCCAGGTTATACCAGTATGCTCCATATCACTATATACAAGAAGATGTATAACTTATACCAGCTGTACATATATCATTATATACAGAAGATACCCAGGTTATACCAGCATGCTCCATATCACTATATACAAGAAGATGTATAACTTATACCAGCTGTACATATATCATTATATACAGAAGATACCCAGGTTATACCAGCATGCTCCATATCACTATATACAAGAAGATGTATAACTTATACCAGCTGTACATATATAATTATATACAGCAGATACCCAGGTTATACCAGCATGCTCCATATCACTATATACAAGAAGATGTATAACTTATACCAGCTGTACATATATAATTATATACAGAAGATACCCAGGTTATACCAGCATGCTCCATATCACTATATACAAGAAGATGTATAACTCATACCAGCTGCACATATATAATTATATACAGAAGATACCCAGGTTATACCAGCATGCTCCATATCACTATATACAAGAAGATGTATAACTTATACCAGCTGTACATTTATAATTATATACAGAAGATACCCAGGTTATACCAGCATGCTCCATATCACTATATACAAGAAGATGTGTAACTTATACCAGCTGCACATATATAATTATATACAGAAGATACCCAGGTTATACCAGCATGCTCCATATCACTATATACAAGAAGATGTATAACTTATACCAGCTGTACATTTATAATTATATACAGAAGATACCCAGGTTATACCAGCATGCTCCATATCACTATATACAAGAAGATGTATAACTTATACTAGCTGTACATATATAATTATATACAGGAGATACCCAGGTTATACCAGCATGCTCCATATCACTATATACAAGAAGATGTATAACTTATACCAGCTGTACATATATAATTATATACAGACGATACCCAGCTTATACCAGCATGCTCCATATCACTATATACAAGAAGATGTATAACTTATACCAGCTGTACATATATAATTATATACAGAAGATACCCAGGTTATACCAGCATGCTCCATATCACTATATACAAGAAGATGTGTAACTTATACCAGCTGTACATATATAATTATATACAGAAGATACCCAGGTTATACCAGCATGCTCCATATCACTATATACAAGAAGATGTATAACTTATACCAGCTGTACATATATAATTATATACAGGAGATACCCAGGTTATACCAGCATGCTCCATATCACTATATACAAGAAGATGTATAACTTATACCAGCTGTACATATATAATATATACAGAAGATACCCAGGTTATACCAGCATGCTCCATATCACTATATACAAGAAGATGTATAACTTATACCAGCTGTACATATATAATTATATACAGAAGATACCCAGGTTATACCAGCATGCTCCATATCACTATATACAAGAAGATGTATAACTTATACCAGCTGTACATATATAATTATATACAGAAGATACCCAGGTTATACCAGCATGCTCCATATCACTATATACAAGAAGATGTATAACTTATACCACCTGTACATATATAATTATATACAGAATATACCCAGGTTATACCAGCATGCTCCATATCACTATATACAAGAAGATGTATAACTTATACCAGCTGTACATATATAATTATATACAGGAGATACCCAGGTTATACCAGCATGCTCCATATCATTATATACAAGAAGATGTATAACTTATACCAGCTGTACATATATAATTATATACAGAAGATACCCAGGTTATACCAGCATGCTCCATATCACTATATACAAGAAGATGTATAACTTATACCAGCTGTACATATATAATTATATACAGAAGATACCCAGGTTATACCAGCATGCTCCATATCACTATATATAAGAAGATGTATAACTTATACCAGCTGTACATATATAATTATATACAGGAGATACCCAGGTTATACCAGCACGCTCCATATCACTATATACAAGAAGATGTATAACTTATACCAGCTGTACATATATAATTATATACAGAAGATACCCAGGTTATACCAGCATGCTCCATATCACTATATACAAGAAGATGTATAACTTATACCAGCTGTACATATATAATTATATACAGAATATACCCAGGTTATACCAGCATGCTCCATATCACTATATACAAGAAGATGTATAACTTATACCAGCTGTACATATATAATTATATACAGAATATACCCAGGTTATACCAGCATGCTCCATATCACTATATACAGGAAGATGTATAACTTATACCAGCTGTACATATATAATTATATACAGAAGATACCCAGGTTATACCAGCATGCTCCATATCACTATATACAAGAAGATGTATAACTTATACCAGCTGTACATATATAATTATATACAGAAGATACCCAGGTTATACCAGCATGCTCCATATCACTATATACAAGAAGATGTATAACTTATACCAGCTGTACATATATAATTATATACAGAAGACACCCAGGTTATACCAGCATGCTCCATATCACTATATACAAGAAGATGTATAACTTATACCACCTGTACATATATAATTATATACAGAAGATACCCAGGTTATACCAGCATGCTCCATATCACTATATACAGGAAGATGTATAACTTATACCAGCTGTACATATATAATTATATACAGAAGATACCCAGGTTATACCAGCATGCTCCATATCACTATATACAGGAAGATGTATAACTTATACCAGCTGTACATATATAATTATATACAGAAGATACCCAGGTTATACCAGCATGCTCCATATCACTATATACAAGAAGATGTATAACTTATACCAGCTGTACATATATAATTATATACAGAAGATACCCAGGTTATACCAGCATGCTCCATATCACTATATACAAGAAGATGTATAACTTATACTAGCTGTACATATATAATTATATACAGAAGATACCCAGGTTATACCAGCATGCTCCATATCACTATATACAAGAAGATGTATAACTTATACCAGCTGTACATATATAATTATATACAGAAAATACCCAGGTTATACCAGCATGCTCCATATCACTATATACAAGAAGATGTATAACTTATACCAGCTGTACATATATAATTATATACAGAGGATACCCAGGTTATACCAGCATGCTCCATATCACTATATACAAGAAGATGTATAACTTATACCAGCTGTACATATATAATTCTATACAGAAGATACCCAGGTTATACCAGCATGCTCCATATCACTATATACAAGAAGATATATAACTTATACCAGCTGTATATATATAATTATATACAGAAGATATCCAGGTTATACCAGCATGCTCCATATCACTATATACAAGAAGATGTATAACTTATACCAGCTGTACATATATAATATATACAGAAGATACCCAGGTTATACCAGCATGCTCCATATCACTATATACAAGAAGATGTATAACTTATACCAGCTGTACATATATAATTATATACAGAAGATACCCAGGTTATACCAGCATGCTCCATATCACTATATACAGGAAGATGTATAACTTATACCAGCTGTACCTATATAATTATATACAGAAGATACCCAGGTTATACCAGCATGCTCCATATCACTATATACAAGAAGATGTATAACTTATACCAGCTGTACATATATAATTATATACAGAATATACCCAGGTTATACCAGCATGCTCCATATCACTATATACAGGAAGATGTATAACTTATACCAGCTGTACATATATAATTATATACAGAAGATACCCAGGTTATACCAGCATGCTCCATATCACTATATACAGGAAGATGTATAACTTATACCAGCTGTACCTATATAATTATATACAGAAGATACCCAGGTTATACCAGCATGCTCCATATCACTATATACAGGAAGATGTATAACTTATACCAGCAGTACATATATAATTATATACAGAAGATACCCAGGTTATACCAGCATGCTCCATATCATTATATACAAGAAGATGTATAACTTATACCAGCTGTACATATATAATTATATACAGAAGATACCCAGGTTATACCAGCATGCTCCATATCACTATATACAAGAAGATGTATAACTTATACCAGCTGTACATATATAATTATATACAGAAGATACCCAGGTTATACCAGCATGCTCCATATCACTATATACAAGAAGATGTATAACTTATACTAGCTGTACATATATAATTATATACAGAAGATACCCAGGTTATACCAGCATGCTCCATATCACTATATACAGGAAGATGTATAACTTATACCAGCTGTACATATATAATTATATACAGAATATACCCAGGTTATACCATCATGCTCCATATCACTATATACAAGAAGATGTATAACTTATACCAGCTGTACATATATAATTATATACAGGAGATACCCAGATTATACCAGCATGCTCCATATCACTATATACAAGAAGATGTATAACTTATACCAGCTGTACATATATAATTATATACAGAAGATACCCAGGTTATACCAGCATGCTCCATATCACTATATACAAGAAGATGTATAACTTATACCAGCTGTACATATATAATTATATACAGGAGATACCCAGATTATACCAGCATGCTCCATATCACTATATACAAGAAGATGTATAACTTATACCAGCTGTACATATATAATTATATACAGAAGATACCCAGGTTATACCAGCATGCTCCATATCACTATATACAGGAAGATGTATAACTTATACCAGCTGTACATATATCATTATATACAGAAGATGCCCAGGTTATACCAGCATGCTCCATATCACTATATACAAGAAGATATATAACTTATACCAGCTGTACATATATAATTATATACAGAAGATACCCAGGTTATATCAGCATGCTCCATATCACTATATACAAGAAGATGTATAACTTATACCAGCTGTACATATATAATTATATACAGAAGATACCCAGGTTATACCAGCATGCTCCATATCACTATATACAAGAAGATGTATAACTTATACCAGCTGTACATATATAATTATATACAGAAGATACCCAGGTTATACCAGCATGCTCCATATCACTATATACAAGAAGATGTATAACTTATACCAGCTCTACATATATAATTATATACAGAAGATGCCCAGGTTATACCAGCATGCTCCATATCCATATATACAAGAAGATGTATAACTTATACCAGCTGTACATATATAATTATATACAGGAGATACCCAGGTTATACCAGCATGCTCCATATCACTATATACAGGAAGATGTATAACTTATACCAGCTGTACATATATAATTATATACAGAAGATACCCAGGTTATACCAGCATGCTCCATATCACTATATACAAGAAGATGTATAACTTATACCAGCTGTACATATATAATTATATACAGAAGATACCCAGGTTATACCAGCATGCTCCATATCACTATATACAGGAAGATGTATAACTTATACCCGCTGTACAATCAGCCTCTCTCCAGCCTGAAATGGCTGATAACAGGGAGCAATAGACTTTATTCCACTGTATATCACACAGAGTGAAGACATCTGGTTTAGTGCCGGCGACAGTATATGAATAAAAAAAATAGGAAATCTGAACAGACGCCATCTTGAACATCAAACGACAAGCTCCTTAAAGAGGTCAGAACATTTCTCAAACGTCACTACCACGGCGGGCAAGAAAAAAAAGAAAATTCCACGTGGCACTTACCAGGTTGGAGTTGGTGGCGTTGGAGTCGTCCTCCGGGAAGGGAATATACACAGCTAAGGCCACACAGTTGGCAAAAATAGTCAGTAAAATAATGATTTCAAAGGGTCTGGAGGTAAAAGGTTAAGGAAAGACAGCTGAAGAGTCACATCTTAAAGGAGCACTCTAATTCTGAACGGTTTTATTCTCCGTTCACATCTAAAGCTAAATTAGGATTTCTGCTGGTTTACTGATACCAGAGAGCAGTGCATTGTGGGAGGTGATAGTTACATAAAGGTGAGTTGTAAGGTCACATGTCTGACAATGGGGTGGAGCTAATCTGCTGTCTGTTTCCAAGGGCAACCAACCGAACCTATAAATCTGCTTTAGATGTAACTGGAGAATATGGAAATAATAAAAAACATTTGCAGCGAAACCTCAGCTGTAGATACATGAAAGCTGCGAGTGAGGCAGCCGCACAGCGAGCGGACATTTTCTTTCTTGGTGTTGAAGTCCTTGAGTCGTCCCTCCTGCGGTTCTCCCTTGCAGACACCATTACAGGGGTTGTCACCCAGCTTTTCCACGTCCCTGAATGGTAAGTTTGCTGACGCAGGCAGTGACACGTGACCTTGCCCCCGTACTGCTGTATTACTAGGCAGATCCTGACCGTCAGGGCCCCAAGAAAGCTGGAGTGACAACCATTATGGCTGGCGTTACAGCTGGTCACCCAACTTTCCCAGAAATAGATCCGATTAAAAAACGACTGTAAAAGGTTTTGAAAATAATTGCTGTTGCGGTAAATTACCACAGCGGCCATATGTTTCTGTCACGCTTTTTTTGCGGTTCTGTCTATACAATCAGTTCTGATGTGAACCGTGATAAAATGGCGGCTGTAATGTGACAAGTTGTTCCCTATGAGAAATAAACGGTCTGAATTTTTCTGTTAGTCGCATGTTACCAAGGATTCGTGCGCAACTTCACATAGAAAACCGCATGTAAAAACTGCGGCCTACCCTTAAGTCTCCCTCCAATCTTGAACTCCCGGAGAGACGCGCTGGACAGTACAGTTGCCACGGTAATCATACATCGTCCGGAGACTGTCATGCGCGGGTTCTATTCTGATTGATTGGACCTGTGCAGGATACTCTATGGGCATCGTATCGTTGCTTAGGCCTAGTGTGCATTGGCGTCTTTCCACGGGTAGAAGATTGAAATTAGAGAGACATTTTAAGAAAAAACACATTCGCTAATGGCAGCCATACTGCGCGACAAAAAAACGTATGACTTTATATAAACCGCGTACTCTACAAAATCACGAAGAAAACTGGGCCTCATACATCAAAACTACATGACAGTAAAAGTGTTGCCCATAGCAACCAATCAGAACTCAGCTTTCATTTCTTACACTGCTCAGGAAAAATGAAAGCTGCTCTGTGATTGGTTGCTATGCTAAACAAGGCTTTGATACATGAGGCCTATTTTATTTTCCTATTTACCCCCTGAGGACGAGGTTGGCACTGCGAACTGCCATGCAGCAGCGGGCACAGGGCGGCACCTCAGGACTTTCTTGTTGTGTAGACAGCAGTGAGTTAATCCTCAGCTCCTGCGCCCTGACAAAGAACATCTGCCCCTCTGATCTGCCCGTTCACACCAAGACCCCCCCAGTCACATGTCATATGGTGCCAGCACGCGTGTGCCAGAATAAACACATGATCCTCGCTAAGTCCGGCGTCTCCGCGCTCCCTGATTAAACTCTTCCTTCTGGCCGCCCCGTACTATATTAACCCCTTAACACTCCAGGACATACTATTATGTCATGGTAAGTGCATCGTTCGCGCTCCATGACATAATAGTATGTCATGGAGTAAACACGGCGCCGTTCGCGCGGGGCGCGTTCATGAGCTGTGATAGCTGCTGTTTCCGACAGCAGACTATCACTGCTCAATGTGCCGGGACCGATCGCGGAGCTCCCCCGCCGATTAACCCCTCAGAAGCCGCGTTCAATAGCGATCGCGGCTTCTTAGGTGTTAATCCGCCATCGCCGGCCTGCTACACGATAGCGGCCGGCGATGGTGACTATGGCAACCGGACACCAAACAATGGCGTCCGGCTATGCCATAGACGGAAGCCTAGTGGGTCCTGACAACGTCAGGACCCACTATGCTTGCTGTCAGTGAGTAGCTGACAGTTCTAATACACTGCACTACGCATGTAGTTCAGTGTATTAGAATAGCGATCAGGGCCTCCTGCCCTCAAGTCCCCTAGTGGGACAAAGTAAAAAAGTTAAAAAAAAGTTAAAAAAAGATGTGTAAAAATAAGAAAATAAAAGTTTTAAAAGTATTAAAAGTAAAAATCCCCCTTTTTCCCTTATCAGTCATTTATTATTAATAAAAATATATAAACAAACAAATAAACTATACATAATTGGTATCGCCGCGTCCGTAACGGCCTGAACTACAAAATTATTTTGTTATTTATCCCACACGGTGAACGCCGTAAAAAAAATAAAAAAATAAACCGAACCACAATTCCAAAAAATGGAATAAAAAGAGATCAAAAAGTCGCATGTACCGAAAAATGGTTCTGATCGAAACTACAGTGCGTTACGCAAAAAATAAGTCCTCGCACGGCTTTATTGATTGAAAAATAAAAAAGTTCTGCCTCTTAGAATAAGGTAACACAAAAAGTGAGTGATTTATTACAAAACGTATTTTATTGTGCAAACGCCATAAGACATAAAAAAAAACTATAAACATCTGGTATCGCCGTAATCGTATCGCCACGCAGAATAAAGTGAATGTCATTTATAGCGCACGGTGAACGCTGTAAAAAAATAGAATAAAAAAACAATAGTAGAATTGCTGTTTTTTTAGTCACCACGCCACCTAAAAATAGAATAAAAACTGATCAAAAAGCCGCATGCATGACATGAAAACTGCAATGGATTCCTCAAGGGGTCTAGTTTCCAAATTGGGGTCACTTTTGGGGGGTTTCCAATGTTTTGGCACCACAAGACCTCTTCAAACCGGACATGGTGCCTAATAAAAAAGAGGCCTCAAAATCCACTAGGTGCGCCTTTGCTTCGGAGGCCGGTGCTTCAGTCCATTACCGCACTAGGGCCACATGTGGGATATTTCTCAAAACGGCAGAATCTGGGCAATACGTATTAAGTTGCGTTTCTCTGATAAATCCTTTTGTGTTATAAAAAAAATGGTATAAAGAGGATTTTCTGACAAAAAAAAAAAAGTAAATTTCACCTCTACTTTGCTCTAAATTTCTGTGAAACACCTAAAGGGTTCATAAACTTTCTAAATGCTGTTGTGAATACTTTGAGGGGTCTCGTTTCTAAAATGGGGTGTTTGATAGGGGTTTCTAATATATGGGCCCCTCAAAGCAACTTCAGAACTGAACTGGAACCTAAAAAAATAAATAAATGAGGCAATACTTCGCTTCTTACATTATACTGATAATGAGCCGTGCCCACCCCGAGATGACCCCAGTTTTGACCGTTTATATAAACGGAGACCCCTATTAGACCGTTTCAGTGCCCGGTTTTCCCAAGCATTCACCCCCAAGAAGTGTATTTCTATTGATGAGTCCCTGGTACATTTTAAAGGGAGGGTTCAATTCCGCCAGTACCTGCCGGGTAAGAGGGCAAGGTATGGCGTGAAGATGTATAAGCTGTGCGAGTGTGCATCAGGGTATACCTACAGGTTTAGGCTATATGAAGGAAAGGCCACCCCTAAACCAGACTGCATCCTGGACTACAATAGGTACATGGGAGGGATGGACTTGTCAAATCAAGTCCTGAAGCCCTACAGCGCCATGCGGTGTGGTATAAGAAGCTGGCCGGGCACATCATACAGATGGCTTTGTACAATGCGTACGTGCTACGTCAATGTGCAGGCCAGAGGGGAACTTTCCTGGAATTTCAAGATCTAATCTTTAGGGACCAGGAAGGGGGGGGGGGCACCCAGTACTTCTGGAAGCGAGGCCACACGCATCGTACCAGGGAAACACTTTCCAGGAGAAGTTCCCCAAACCGGTGGAAAGGGAAAGAGTCAAAAGAGGTGCAGAGTCTGCTATAAGAGGGGGATAAGGAAGAACACAATATACCAATGTGACACGTGTCCCAAAAAACCAGGGCTCTGTATAAAAGATTGTTTTAAAATGTATCATACATCCCTTGATTTTTAATTTACCCTGATGCACTCCGCCCAGCTTACCCCCCTCATCTTTCCCTTCTGAGCCCTGCCGTATGCCCAGGCAGCTGATAACAGCCACATGTAGGGTATTGCCGTACCCAGGAGAACCCACATTACAATTTAAGGGGTGTATATCTCCGGTGGCGCATGCTGGGCACAATATATTGGACACTGACATGCCATATATATATATAAAATTGCAAATCTCACTCTGCACCAACTGCTGCGCATTATCTTTTACATAATACCTGTGGGGTCAAAATGCTCACTACACCTCTAGATGAATGTCTTAAGGGGTGTAGTTTTTAAAATGGGGTCACTTCTCGGGGATTTCAACTCTACTGGTACCTCAGGGGCTTCTGCATACATGACTTAGCACCAGAAAAGCTCCAGTAGGCCAAATGGTGGTCCTTTCCTTCTGAGCCCTCCCATGGGCCCAAACGGCAGTTCATCACCACAAATGGGGTATTGCCGCACTAAGGACAAATCGGGCAACAAAATGGGGTATGTTGTTCCTTGTGAAAATAAGAAATTTTGATCAAAAATTACATCTTATTGGAAAAAATATAATTTTTTTCATTTCACAGCCCAATTCAAATAGGTGCTGTGAAAAAACTGTGCGGTCAAAATGATAACAAAAACCATAAATGAATTCCTTGAGGGGTGTAGTTTCCAAAATGGGGTCACTTCAGGTGGGTTTCCATTGCTTTGATACCTCTGGGGCTCTGCAAATGCGACATGGCACCCGAAAACCAATCCAGCAAAATCTGGACTCCAACAAACACATAGCGCTCCTTTCCTTCTGAGCCCTCCAATGGGCCCAAACGGCAGTTTATCACCACAAATGGGGTATTGCCGCACTAAGGACACATTGGGCAACAAAATGGGGTATGTTGTTCCCTGTGAAAATAAGAAATTTTGATCAAAAATGACATCTTATTGGAAAAAATATCATATATTTCATTTCACAGCCCAATTCAAATAGGTGCTGTGAAAAAACTGTGCGGTCAAAATGATAACAAAAACCATAAATGAATTCCTTGAGGGGTGTAATTTCCAAAATGGGGTCACTTTTGGTGGGTTTCCATTGTTTTGATACCTCAACACCTCTTCAAACCTGGCATGCTGCCTAAAATATATTCTAATAAAAAAGAGGCCTCAAAATGCACTAGGTGCTTCTTTGCTTCTAGGGCTTGTGTTTTAGTCCACGAGCGCACTAGAGCCACATGTGGGACATTTCTAAAAACTGCAGAATCTGGACAATACATATTTAGTAGTATTTCTCTGGTAAAACCTTCTGTGTTACAGAAAAAATTTAATAAAATTGAAATTCAGCAGAAAAAATGAAATTTGCAAATTTAATTTCCACTTTGCTTTAAATCCTGTGAAATGCCTGAAGGGTTAAAAAACTTTCTATATGCTGTTTTGAATACTTTAAGGGGTCTAGTTTTTAAAATGGGGTGTTCTATGGGGGTTTCTAATACATAGGCCCCACAAAGCCACTTCAGAACTGAAGAGGTACCTTAAAAAAAGGCTTTTGAAATTTTCTTAAGAATATGAGAAATTGCTGTTTATGTTCTAAGCCTTGTAACGTCCAAGAAAAATAAAATAATGTTCAAAAAACGATGCCAATCTAAAGAAGACATATGGGAAATGTGAACTAGTAACTATTTTGGGTGGTATAACCGTCTGTTTTTCAAGCAGATGCATTTAAATTCTGAAAAATGCTATTTTTTGTAAATTTTCTCTAAATTTTGCAATTTTTCACAAATAAAGACTGAATATATCGACCAAATTTTACCACGAACATGAAGCCCAAAGTGTCACGAGAAAACAATCTCAGAATCGCTTGGATAGGTTTAAGCATTCCAACGTTCTTACCACATAAAGTGAAATATGTCAGATTTGAAAAATGGACTCTGAGCCTTAAGGCCAAAACTAGGCTGCGTCCTTAAGGGGTTAAGTGAATTTCCTTGTAAATATATGAACGGGTTCATTCGCTGCCGTAGGTCGCCATCGGCGTAGCTGTAGAAGGTGCGGAGAAAGTAGTCGCACCCGGGCCCTAGTGCCTGAGGGGGCCAAGTGTCCCCACTGCAGTAAGAAAACATCATATCATAATTGTATCCAGCCGGTTCTTTGTAATATCCGGTTCTGGGAAAGCTGGGTGATAATCAACATGGCCGCTATTAGTGTGTCCACAGGTATCATGGATAGAAAAATGATCTAAGCTAAACTGTGAGGGGTGTGTCTGACAGCACGGCGTTGACTGATTCCAAATGAAAGCCAGCAAAATTCTGATTACAGCTCTGGATGTGACTGGAGTACAAGACATGAGGTAACTCAAGGTCAGACGCCGATATTTAGCCATTTCTGTCTGCTTCCGGGAAACTTGCGTGGCAACTAATATAACAGCCATTATAGCTCAAACAGGGGTTGTCAGCCAGCTTTCCCTGGGTCCTGAATGGCAAATCAGCGTAGGTATGCAGTGATATATTCCTCACCTGCTTTATTACTAGGCAGATTTACTGTCGGGAAAATCTTAGACAACCCTTGTGTGCGAGTTACAATAATAAAAAAAAAGGTCACATTGATTATGATTCAGCTTTTCCAGACTCCTGAATGGCAAATCTGCTTAATGCAGTGATCTATTCTCCATTGCCACATTGTTCAATGTTCAGGAGTCTGGGAAAGCTGGGTGACAACCCCTGTGGGAGCTGTAACGCAGGTCATATTGGTTGTCACCCAGCTTTTCCGGAAACAGAACAGAAATGGTGGAACAGAATTTTTAAGAACTTGATAGAAGACGACTTCAGAAGCGGCCTTATACTCTGCACCATGACTTTGCTCTTCGGGGGTGTGGTCTGAGTTAGTCGGGGGTGTGGCCTAAACAATTCAATATTCAAGAAAGAAGAACCCCCTGAAAACTGTTCCCCATAACAATGACCTTCCGGGAAGGATACTTCCACTCCACGATGCTGATACAGGCTCGGCGGATGGGGTTTTTCAGGGTGAGACAGAGTAACGCCCGTGGCGGCCTCGTCGCCGTCGTGGCCCCTTGCTTTTTCTGCTTGCTGTATTGCTGTCTTTTCCTTTGCGTTGAACTGACCGTGGATATGGTGGCATTGGCTGTGCTGCCCATTAACTTAGCCTGACGTGCAGCATCGATAGCGGCCTGCCAGGAGAGGGCAGCACCTGGAGATGCATTATGCTCTGTCGCCAGGCCGGGGGTAGAATTCATGGTGCCCAGCGCAGGAAGGGGGTTCGTGTAATTAGAGCCTGAAAAGGAAGAAGAAAAAGAAAAGCTGTTACATGATGTGGAGCCTTACAGTTTATGTTCAGTATGGAGTTATTTTGGATCTAATTCTCCAGTCACATCCAGAGCTGCATTCATAATTCTGCTGGTTTTCTGTTCGCTTTCAAACTTCAGGAGCTCACATCTTACTGCGGACCCCTGCTTGTTCAGTGTCTGGAGAGAGCATGTTCTGCATCTCCCACAAATCCACTGCTCCAGAGTATGCAGTGTATTGTGGGAGATCTAAACAGATCTAAGCACCAAATGGCAGCCTGCAGAATTCTGAGTGCAGCTCTGGATGTGACTGTAGTAGAAGAAATTACTCAAGAAGAATACAATACCAAACTATAAGTCATTGACAGCTGAAGTGTTCAACAGTGTCCTCACACTGACTGTCTCCTGTACATTATATAATGCAGTGTCCTCACACTGACTGTCTCCTGTACATTATAGAATGCAGTGTCCTCACACTGACTGTCTCCTGTACATTATATAATGAGTGTCCTCACACTGACTGTCTCCTGTACATTATATAATGCAGTGTCCTCACACTGACTGTCTCCTGTACATTATATAATGCAGTGTCCTCACACTGACTGTCTCCTGTACAGTATATAATGCAGTGTCCTCACACTGACTGTCTCCTGTACATTATATAATGCAGTGTCCTCACACTGACTGTCTCCTGTACATTATATAATGCAGTGCCCTCACACTGACTGTCTCCTGTACATTATATAATGCAGTGTCCTCACACTGACTGTCTCCTGTACAGTATATAATGCAGTGTCCTCACACTGACTGTCTCCTGTACATTATATAATGCAGTGCCCTCACACTGACTGTCTCCTGTACATTATATAATGCAGTGTCCTCACACTGACTGTCTCCTGTACATTATATAATGCAGTGTCCTCACACTGACTGTCTCCTGTACATTATATAATGCAGTGTCCTCACACTGACTGTCTCCTGTACATTATATAATGCAGTGTCCTCACACTGACTGTCTCCTGTACATTATATAATGCAGTGTCCTCACACTGACTGTCTCCTGTACATTATATAACGCAGTGTCCTCACACTGACTGTCTCCTGTACATTATAGAACGCAGTGTCCTCACACTGACTGTCTCCTGTACATTATAGAACGCAGTGTCCTCACACTGACTGTCTCCTGTACATTATAGAACGCAGTGTCCTCACACTGACTGTCTCCTGTACATTATAGAACGCAGTGTCCTCACACTGACTGTCTCCTGTACATTATATAACGCAGTGTCCTCACACTGACTGTCTCCTGTACATTATATAATGCAGTCCTCACACTGACTGTCTCCTGTACATTATATAATGCAGTGTCCTCACACTGACTGTCTCCTGTACATTATATAATGCAGTGTCCTCACACTGACTGTCTCCTGTACATTATATAATGCAGTGTCCTCACACTGACTGTCTCCTGTACATTATATAATGCAGTGTCCTCACACTGACTGTCTCCTGTACATTATATAATGCAGTGTCCTCACACTGACTGTCTCCTGTACATTATAGCGCAGCGTCCTGTACATTATAGCGCAGCGTCCTGTACATTATATGCAGCGTCCTGTACATTATATGCAGCGTCCTGTACATTATATGCAGCGTCCTGTACATTATAGCGCAGCGTCCTGTACATTATATGCAGCGTCCTGTACATTATAGCGCAGCGTCCTGCACATTATAGCGCAGCCTCCTCTCAGGCTCTTCTTTTGTATTATAGCGCAGTAGCCGCCGCTGTTGTTTTCTAGGGGATGATGTAACGGCCGCTGTAATTACGGACGTGATGTATAAACATGTTTACCAGACAAGGAGGAGGATATAACGGAGACGCGAGTCCTCCCGGGACACGGATATAATACACGTGTCATATATACATGTTATAACCCTGTGCCAACCACTGCAATCCTATATAGAGGTGACTGCACCCACCGGAGCGGACGGTGTCACTAAACCTCACTCTGCCAGCGCCAATGTCCAAGAGACCCCGAGTGTCGTTTCCAGAAAAATCCTTTAGTAACAGCCGGTCCTAAAAACCCAATAGTCCGGCATTTAGGAAAAAACTGTCCCAAAGGTCATAGGTAGAAGGAACTGACTGATAACAGAGAACACTAGTTCACATTTTACTGCATGGATAACATAGACGTTCGGTGTAAGGTCCCTGTAAGGAACTATTAGGCTGTACATGGCGCCAGTCCACAGACGGACTAATGACCCCTCCCCCGCCCCGTCTCCCCCTATTACGCAGATTTCTCTATAAATTATTCAGGTTTTCGTCGATAATAGACGCGGAAAAACAAAATCCCCTTCACACGCGTTTGTTTCATCGGAAGTCGTCTCTAATTATAATTGGTTGGCGTCAGATGTCCTCTAATAAGGGTGACGCTTCCTACAGTAATCGGAACCCAGCTTTCCTAGAGTCCAGAATGGCAAACTACATCTCCCACGGTGCAATGCAGCAGAGATTAGTGACTTATAGGATCTGTTAACCTGTTAGGGATAGGTCTCTCACCACTGTGTTGATTGATTCTAGTTGGCAGTCAGCAGAATTCTAAGTGCAGCTCTGGCTGTGACTGGAGTATAAGACATGATTTAATTCAAGAAAACTACAAGAAAAGTTATTCACCATCACAATAATCTTACGTATATCCGTCTCTGGGAAAGCTGGGTGATGACTAATGTGTATGTCATGTACAGGTGCCACAGGGGTCATTACCCAGCTTTCCAAAACCCCTGAATGCTGAATCTCCTTACATATAAAGTGATATACACGATATGGCCAAAAGTACTGGGACACCTCCACATTCCACCCACAGGAGCTTTTATGACGTCCCATTATAGATCCATAGACATTAATATGGATACCAAGTGAGGTTCGGCTGTGACTGCAGGGCGAGCGCCGGATGTTATACACCGGGGGGATGGAGGAAACACCCGAATTCAATGATTACGAGGTGTGTCCCAATACTATTGTCCACAGCGTGCCCTCATATTGCCCAATAACTAGGCAGATTGCTGGGAAAGCTGGGTGACAACCCCCATGGCTGCTGTAGCCGCGGCCATATTAGTAGTCACCCAGCTTTCCCAGATACAGATGTAACTCAAAAACGGCTGAAAAGGTTTTAACAAATCCAGAATTTTAATTTGGCGACGATTTTTATTATTATTTAAAAGGGACATGTTCTATTTTTGGAGAATGTCAGATATTGCGGTGCGGCTGCAGTTGGGGTGACTTTATTTTCCAATATGTAAGTGACTCATGATACATCCTCTGCTTGCTGCTCGACATTCCTCCTCATCCACATCCTTCATCCCTCTTGATCCGGCTCCAGCGCTCGTGTCGCTCCTAAGAAGGTAAAAGTCAGGCAGCGGCTGTTCCGTCTCTGGACCGGCGCAGTCTGCAGCCAATCATTGCGGGATCAGGCTCCTTGTTCACATTTGTATTGAAGACTAAAAATATCCCTAAGTTGTGGCAAATAAAGGAATGTGCGGCATCCGACTGCAGACGAGGGGGCACTTACTTATCCTTTCAATGTCAGGATGAGTTCCAGACCCCGCAGGATGACACAGGTGACGGTACGCAGCACCCCGAATACTGACTTATAACTGAGGTCCCGTACATACTTTATCTTCTGCTGATCTTGAGTTACATCATGTCTTATACTCCAGTCACTTCCAAAGCTGCATTCACAATTCTGCTGGCTGGCACTTAAAGACACACCCCTAACAACACAACTAAGGGTCCATTCACACGTTGAGGTCTTTGCGTCAATTTTGTGCAAATATGATCACTAAGAATGAATAGACCCTGAGCTGTGATACAATAGACTACATCTCCCACAATGCAACAGGGCATAATATACATCCATTTTTAA
This sequence comes from Rhinoderma darwinii, assembly GCF_050947455.1. Taxonomy (NCBI): domain Eukaryota; kingdom Metazoa; phylum Chordata; class Amphibia; order Anura; family Rhinodermatidae; genus Rhinoderma; species Rhinoderma darwinii. Next base: position 163,389 of record NW_027464019.1, on the reverse strand, counting down.
TACAGCAGTGGATGTGACTGGAGTATAAGACGTCAGCAGTACATCTTCTCTCCATTTGCTGTGCAGTTAAATAAAGTCTATTGCTCCCTGTTGTCAGCTGCTTCAGGCATACGAGAGGCCGACTGTAGTGTTTATCAATAAGATAAGTGACAGAAACCTTCCTGCCCCTATGACAACTACTTATGTCACACATATCCAGTTCTGAGAACCTCCAGAGACATTACATCATATATGTGACTGATATCAGCCGCTCCTCTTATATCACTCCAGTACTATTATATCCTCCAGAGACATTACATCATATGTGACTGATATCAGCCGCTCCTCTTATATCACTCCAGTACTATTATATCCTCCAGAGACATTACATCATATGTGTGACTGATATCAGCCGCTCCTCTTATATCACTCCAGTACTATTATATCCTCCAGAGACATTACATCATATGTGACTGATATCAGCCGCTCCTCTTATATCACTCCAGTACTATTATATCCTCCAGAGACATTACATCATATGTGACTGATATCAGCCGCTCCTCTTATATAACTCCAGCACTATTATATCCTCCAGAGACATTACATCATATGTGTGACTGATATCAGCCGCTCCTCTTATATCACTCCAGTACTATTATATCCTCCAGAGACATTACATCATATGTGACTGATATCAGCCGCTCCTCTTATATCACTCCAGCACTATTATATCCTCCAGAGACATTACATCATATATGTGACTGATATCAGCCGCTCCTCTTATATCACTCCAGTACTATTATATCCTCCAGAGACATTACATCATATGTGACTGATATCAGCCGCTCCTCTTATATCACTCCAGCACTATTATATCCTCCAGAGACATTACATCATATGTGACTGATATCAGCCGCTCCTCTTATATCACTCCAGCACTATTATATCCTCCAGAGACATTACATCATATGTGTGACTGATATCAGCCGCTCCTCTTATATCACTCCAGTACTATTATATCCTCCAGAGACATTACATCATATGTGTGACTGATATCAGCCGCTCCTCTTATATCACTCCAGTACTATTATATCCTCCAGAGACATTACATCATATGTGACTGATATCAGCCGCTCCTCTTATATCACTCCAGTACTATTATATCCTCCAGAGACATTACATCATATGTGTGACTGATATCAGCCGCTCCTCTTATATCACTCCAGCACTATTATATCCTCCAGAGACATTACATCATATGTGACTGATATCAGCCGCTCCTCTTATATCACTCCAGTACTATTATATCCTCCAGAGACATTACATCATATGTGACTGATATCAGCCGCTCCTCTTATATCACTCCAGCACTATTATATCCTCCAGAGACATTACATCATATGTGACTGATATCAGCCGCTCCTCTTATATCACTCCAGCACTATTATATCCTCCAGAGACATTACATCATATGTGTGACTGATATCAGCCGCTCCTCTTATATCACTCCAGTACTATTATATCCTCCAGAGACATTACATCATATGTGTGACTGATATCAGCCGCTCCTCTTATATCACTCCAGTACTATTATATCCTCCAGAGACATTACATCATATGTGTGACTGATATCAGCCGCCCCTCTTATATCACTCCAGTACTATTATATCCTCCAGAGACATTACATCATATGTGTGACTGATATCAGCCGCTCCTCTTATATCACTCCAGCACTATTATATCCTCCAGAGACATTACATCATATGTGACTGATATCAGCCGCTCCTCTTATATCACTCCAGCACTATTATATCCTCCAGAGACATTACATCATATGTGACTGATATCAGCCGCTCCTCTTATAACACTCCAGCACTATTATATCCTCCAGAGACATTATATCATATGTGTGACTGATATCAGCCGCTCCTCTTATATCACTCCAGTACTATTATATCCTCCAGAGACATTACATCATATATGTGACTGATATCAGCCGCTCCTCTTATATCACTCCAGTACTATTATATCCTCCAGAGACATTACATCATATGTGTGACTGATATCAGCCGCTCCTCTTATATCACTCCAGTACTATTATATCCTCCAGAGACATTACATCATATGTGTGACTGATATCAGCCGCTCCTCTTATATCACTCCAATACTATTATATCCTCCAGAGACATTACATCATATGTGACTGATATCAGCCGCTCCTCTTATATCACTCCAGTACTATTATATCCTCCAGAGACATTACATCATATGTGTGACTGATATCAGCCGCTCCTCTTATATCACTCCAGTACTATTATATCCTCCAGAGACATTACATCATATGTGTGACTGATATCAGCCGCTTCTCTTATATCACTCCAGCACTATTATATCCTCCAGAGACATTACATCATATGTGACTGATATCAGCCGCTCCTCTTATAACACTCCAGTACTATTATATCCTCCAGACATTACATCATATGTGTGACTGATATCAGCCGCTCCTCTTATATCACTCCAGCACTATTATATCCTCCAGAGACATTACATCATATGTGTGACTGATATCAGCCGCTCCTCTTATATCACTCCAGCACTATTATATCCTCCAGAGACATTACATCATATGTGACTGATATCAGCCGCTCCTCTTATATAACTCCAGCACTATTATATCCTCCAGAGACATTACATCATATGTGACTGATATCAGCCGCTCCTCTTATATCACTCCAGTACTATTATATCCTCCAGAGACATTACATCATATGTGACTGATATCAGCCGCTCCTCTTATATCACTCCAGCACTATTATATCCTCCAGAGACATTACATCATATGTGACTGATATCAGCCGCTCCTCTTATAACACTCCAGCACTGATATAAGCTGCAGAGACATTACATCATATGTGTGACTGATATCAGCCGCTCCTCTTATAACACTCCAGTACTATTATATCCTCCAGAGACATTACATCATATGTGTGACTGATATCAGCCGCTCCTCTTATATCACTCCAGCACTATTATATCCTCCAGAGACATTACATCATATGTGACTGATATCAGCCGCTCCTCTTATAACACTCCAGTACTATTATATCCTCCAGAGACATTACATCATATGTGTGACTGATATCAGCCGCTCCTCTTATATCACTCCAGTACTATTATATCCTCCAGAGACATTACATCATATGTGACTGATATCAGCCGCTCCTCTTATATCACTCCAGCACTATTATATCCTCCAGAGACATTACATCATATGTGTGACTGATATCAGCCGCTCCTCTTATATCACTCCAGTACTATTATATCCTCCAGAGACATTACATCATATGTGTGACTGATATCAGCCGCTCCTCTTATATCACTCCAGTACTATTATATCCTCCAGAGACATTACATCATATGTGTGACTGATATCAGCCGCTCCTCATATATCACTCCAGTACTATTATATCCTCCAGAGACATTACATCATATGTGACTGATATCAGCCGCTCCTCTTATAACACTCCAGTACTATTATATCCTCCAGAGACATTACATCATATGTGTGACTGATATCAGCCGCTCCTCTTATATCACTCCAGTACTATTAGATCCTCCAGAGACATTACATCATATGTGTGACTGATATCAGCCGCTCCTCTTATATCACTCCAGTACTATTATATCCTCCAGAGACATTACATCATATGTGACTGATATCAGCCGCTCCTCTTATAACACTCCAGTACTATTATATCCTCCAGAGACATTACATCATATGTGTGACTGATATCAGCCGCTCCTCTTATATCACTCCAGTACTATTAGATCCTCCAGAGACATTACATCATATGTGACTGATATCAGCCGCTCCTCTTATATCACTCCAGTACTATTATATCCTCCAGAGATATTACATCATATGTGACTGATATCAGCCGCTCCTCTTATAACACTCCAGTACTATTATATCCTCCAGAGACATTACATCATATGTGTGACTGATATCAGCCGCTCCTCTTATATCACTCCAGCACTATTATATCCTCCAGAGACATTACATCATATGTGTGACTGATATCAGCCGCTCCTCTTATATCACTCCAGTACTATTATATCCTCCAGAGACATTACATCATATATGTGACTGATATCAGCCGCTCCTCTTATATCACTCCAGTACTATTATATCCTCCAGAGACATTACATCATATGTGTGACTGATATCAGCCGCTCCTCTTATATCACTCCAGTACTATTATATCCTCCAGAGACATTACATCATATGTGTGACTGATATCAGCCGCTCCTCTTATAACACTCCAGTACTATTATATCCTCCAGAGACATTACATCATATGTGTGACTGATATCAGCCGCTCCTCTTATATCACTCCAGTACTATTATATCCTCCAGAGACATTACATCATATATGTGACTGATATCAGCCGCTCCTCTTATATCACTCCAGTACTATTATATCCTCCAGAGACATTACATCATATGTGACTGATATCAGCCGCTCCTCTTATATCACTCCAGCACTATTATATCCTCCAGAGACATTACATCATATGTGACTGATATCAGCCGCTCCTATTATATCCTCCAGAGACATTACATCATATGTGACTGATATCAGCCGCTCCTCTTATATCACTCCAGTACTATTATATCCTCCAGAGACATTACATCATATGTGTGACTGATATCAGCCGCTCCTCTTATATCACTCCAGTACTATTATATCCTCCAGAGACATTACATCATATGTGTGACTGATATCAGCCGCTCCTCTTATATCACTCCAGCACTATTATATCCTCCAGAGACATTACATCATATGTGTGACTGATATCAGCCGCTCCTCTTATATCACTCCAGTACTATTATATCCTCCAGAGACATTACATCATATGTGTGACTGATATCAGCCGCTCAAGCCTCTTATAACACTCCAGTACTATTATAAGATCTGGATCAGGGTTACTGTCCCTTTAAGTTTCCAGCCCCCTATGTGCCCCCAGTATTATACATAGATGAAGCAGCTTGCCCCCTGTACAGCGGGTGTTGGAACGTTTGCTATAATGAGGTTCCGGAGCTCCAGTCATACACAGAGTTAATCACATCTGACATTGATTTTCCGAGGCTAAAAACAACCACAGAACAGTGACGTGGAGATGAAGACTTTGAACTTTGCTACACACGGCGCCTGTTGTTCATGTGCCGCGCTGAGCGCGAGAGTAAATACCGGATTACTTCCCACGTCCTGTACCTATAAACATCCAACGGGGGGAGCGGCACATATATAAACATGGTCACAGATCCTGAGCCATGATACTCCAGAGCTGCATTAACTATTCTGCTGAAAGGTAATGGAAACAGTCAGCAAGCTTGAGGACAAACAGCTCCCTAACAGCTTAGCTTATCAGATGACTGTTCAGCTCCGGGTGTAAAGACTATTTCCCAAAAAGCAGATCACCAAAGCAAAACCTGTGCAAAAACACCACACAAACAAGAAATGGTGAGTGATTTCAGCTCTGAGGTCTGCAGAATTGTGAGCGTAGCTCTGGAATATAATACAAGCTGTACAATAATTAAGCTTTATTTATATAAAACGAATTAATCACTTTAATCACAGCGATCCTTCTCTTCGTTTATAGGTAGTCATAGCTCCACCCCTTTAACCCTGTCTGGGTAGTCATATAATCGTGCTCATCACTAATGTCCCTATCGATTTACAATGAGGTCAGTGCAAAGATACACCCAGAGGAACAACTGAGTAGTAATGGTGTCAGGTTAAGTCTTGCGTTCTATACTCTAGTTACTTCCAAACCTGCATTCAAATTTCTCCTGAAATACATTACCACTGTGCTTACAGATCCCATAACTATGATGTAGTGTCTTGCAAGTGATACAGACAGAGGGTATAAACACTACATTTTCCACAATGCACTGCAACAAAGCAGGCTGTGAACAGCAACGGAAGTAAGAAAAAGAAAAATTTACAGTTATACAGCCACGAGCTAACAGCAAAGCAACAGAGATTTAAATGCAGCTCTGGCTGGGACTGGAGTATAATATATTATGTAACTTTAGAGCAAGAAAAGTGCAGCTCTGCTATGAACTCCAACTGAAAGAGAATTACGAGATGTGACATCTGCAGTTTACGTTTATTGTGAGATTGATCGAAACTGGTTAAAAAATGACCAATCAGGTCGCTGCTTTCAGCATCCAAAGAGCCTCTGATGAATGAGAGCTGGAATCTGATTGGTTGCAATGGGCAACTGTTCCCCCTATAAAGTAGGAGACACGAGATGTAGGTGACAGACACGCGCCGTCTGCCCATCGCCCGCCAATCATATATCGTACATGATACTGTGTGGAGTCGATTTGACTCTCGACAGTCTGGAAACCCACACAAATCTGCGGTGACACAGACGAGCGAGAAATCCGTCTTATGTCTATGGAACAATGGAAATAATGTTTCTGTAGATTATAAATTTGCAGCGTACGGAGGTGGCAGCGAGGAAGTGCACCACCCACATCAGATTACACCGAGCGGCACAACCTGGGAAGTCGCCGCTCACTATAGACATCACGAGAAAAAATCCAATCAAAAAGGGCACCCCAAAAATCAGAAAAAAAGACACAACTGCGAATCATAAATCCATAAATTGTCCCCCCGGTTCGAGGTCTTTTATTAGTCAACTCAGCAGCAATCGGTTATACGGGTAACAAGTGCGGGGTGACAAGTGACGGCCGCCATTACAGTGCAGGATAAGTGATGTATGTACACAGCTCTGGAGTATAATACAGGATATAACTCAGGATCAGTAATGTATGTACACAGTAACTCCACCAGCAGAATAGTGAGCGCAGCTCTGGAGTATAATACAGGATGTAACTCAGGATCAGTACAGGATAAGTAATGTAATGTACATAGTGACTCCACCAGCAGAATAGTGAGTGCAGCTCTGGAGTATAATACAGGATATAACTCAGGATCAGTAATGTATGTACACAGTAACTCCACCAGCAGAATAGTGAGCGCAGCTCTGGAGTATAACACAGGATGTAACTCAGGATCAGTACAGGATAAGTAATGTAATGTATGTACACAGTGACTCCACCAGCAGAATAGTGAGTGCAGCTCTGGAGTATAATACAGGATGTAACTCAGGATAAGTAATGTAATGTATGTACACACTGACTCCTCCAGCAGAATAGTGAGTGCAGCTCTGGAGTATAATACAGGATATAACTCAGGATCAGTACAGGATAAGTAATGTAATGTATATACACAGTGACTCCACCAGCAGAATAGTGAGTGCAGCTCTGGAGTATAATACAGGATGTAACTCAGGATCAGTAATGTAATGTATGTACACAGTGACTCCACCAGCAGAATAGTGAGTGCAGCTCTGGAGTATAATACAGGATGTAACTCAGGATAAGTAATGTAATGTATGTACACACTGACTCCTCCAGCAGAATAGTGAGTGCAGCTCTGGAGTATAATACAGGATATAACTCAGGATCAGTACAGGGTAAGTAATGTAATGTATGTACACAGTGACTCCACCAGCAGAATAGTGAGTGCAGCTCTGGAGTATAATACAGGATATAACTCAGGATCAGTACAGGATAAGTAATGTAATGTATGTGCACAGTGACTCCACCAGCAGAATAGTGAGTGCAGCTCTGGAGTATAATACAGGATGTAACTCAGGATCAGTACAGGATAAGTAATGTAATGTATGTACACAGTGACTCCTCCAGCAGAATAGTGAGTGCAGCTCTGGAGTATAATACAGGATATAACTCAGGATCAGTACAGGATAAGTAATGTAATGTATGTGCACAGTGACTCCACCAGCAGAATAGTGAGTGCAGCTCTGGAGTATAATACAGGATGTAACTCAGGATCAGTACAGGATAAGTAATGTAATGTATGTACACAGTGACTCCACCAGCAGAATAGTGAGTGCAGCTCTGGAGTATAAGGGCATGACCACACATGGCGGAATTCCTCCGCAACTGTCCGCATCAATGCCGCACCTAATCCGGGTTGCGGATTACGGCTGCGGATCTGCACAAAATGTGCAGAAAATTGATGCGGACTAGCTGCTGCGGACTGCGGGAAAAGTGCTTCCCTTCTCCCTATCAGTGCAGGATAGAGAGAAGGGACAGCACTTTCCCTAGTGAAAGTAAAAGAAATTCATACTTACCGCCCGTTGTCTTGATGACGCGTCCCTCCTTCGGCATCCAGCCCGACCTCCCTGGATGACGCGCCAGTCCATGTGACCGCTGCAGCCTGTGCTTGGCCTGTGATTGGCTGCAGCCGTCACTTACACTGAAACGTCATCCTGGGAGGCCGGACTGGAGACAGAAGCAGGGAGTTCTCGGTAAGTACGAACTTCATTTTTTTTTACAGATACATGTATATTGTGATCGGTAGTCACTGTCCCGGGTGCAGAAACAGTTACTGCCGATCGCTTAACTCTTTCAGCACCCTGGACAGTGACTATTTACTGACGTCTCCTAGCAACGCTCCCGTCATTACGGGAGCCCCATTGACTTCCTCAGTCTGGCTGTAGACCTAGAAATACATAGGTCCAGCCAGAATGAAGAAATGTCAAGTTAAAAAAGCAAGACGTATCCGCAGCACACATAACATGTGCATGACAGCTGCGGACTTCATTGCGGAAATTAGAATCTCCATTGAAGTCAATGGAGAAATTCCGCCATGAGTCCGCCACTGCTCCGCAACAGACAGAGCATGCTGCGGACACCAAATTCCGCTCCGCAGCCTATGCTCCGCAGCGGAATTGTACGCATCGTGTAAACGAACACTGCTAAATTAAAGTGAAAGTCAATGGAGAAACGGCTCCGCTGCGGATTAACGCTGCGGAGTGTCCGCAGCGGAATTTAAGTGAAATTCCGCCATGTGTGAACCCGCCCTAATACAGGATGTAACTCAGGATCAGTACAGGATAAGTAATGTAATGTATGTACACAGTGACTCCACCAGCAGAATAGTGAGTGCAGCTCTGGAGTATAATACAGGATATAACTCCGGATCAGTACAGGATAAGTAATGTCATGTATGTATACAGTGACTCCACCAGCAGAATAGTGAGTGCAGCTCTGCAGTATAATACAGGATGTAACTCAGGATCAGTACAGGATAAGTAATGTAATGTATGTACACAGTGACTCCACCAGCAGAATAGTGAGCGCAGCTCTGGAGTATAATACAGGATGTAACTCAGGATCAGTACAGGATAAGTAATGTAATGTATGTACACAGTGACTCCACCAGCAGAATAGTGAGTGCAGCTCTGGAGTATAATACAGGATGTAACTCGTATTCATCGAGAAGACACAAGAGAACATGCAGACACCAGTAACTTTTAGAATTGACCCCATTGGTTACAGTTGGTGAAGGTGTCCCAGTTATCTTCTTGGGGTCGGGATGGGTGCGTCCAGCTTCACTACGCTTACGCCCCCTTATATGATCTCACCCAATATGCATCAGAGCGGATCTTCAGCTCCCCAAAGGGGGGACCCTCCTCTATTACATCCATATATCCTAATTGGACATTTGAAAAGGATTGTCGAGATGAGACGTAGAAAAATCCCCGGCAATAGGTGGATAACTCCCATCATCCCCTTCTTCCACACATTCTCATTGAAGTGAACGCCGCGCTCAGACAAAAGGGATTTCCAGACGGCAGAAGAGAAGAACAAGAAGTGACATTTGCTTAATGATCACGGAACGTCTCAGTACAACGTTTCGTCACCACATACAAGCGTTTTGTGGTCAGTGTCATTAGATCGGTGGATGACCCCCATTTAAAGGGCACCAGTTTCGGTTAATGGTCATTACATAAATCTCCTACTACTTTCACATGAATTTGTGGAATCCGCTGGGTGTTGTCATGCACAGTTCTCAGGTTTGGTGCCATCATCGCTGGACTCCGCAAACCAGAGCCTGAAATATGGGAGCAGCAGAAAAGTCTGTAAATCAAGATGAACATTATACCGATGATGTCATCAGAATTTACAGGGGGAAATATTAAAGGGGAACAAAGAAGTAGTTGGCGAAGCCGGCACTCATGTGATCTGCCAGAGTAGTCGATGGCACCGTTACTACCACCGTGCCAAATAACACACACCAGATGTCATACCCGGGCACAGAGGTAGTCAAGGGGGAGGGAGAAGATTAAAGGGCAATTCAATTCTTGCCCTCTCATTTTTTCAGCACCGAGGCTGTAATACAATTGCTAGAAAACGCTACAACTCGCATCCGATCCTGGTAGCGTGATCGCACCGCCACTAATCTCCAGGACCCGGGTTCTAAGTATCTTATCCTGCGGAGTGATTGTACTGAGGAATAATCCCATTTTCTTAGAATCAACCAAATGAAGAGACTGAGTTCCATGTATTTTAAATTGTCAACATCTGTTCACGTATCACACATGATAGGATTAGATACACAAACTTAGCGGACAGAATCATACACGATATGCTTAGATATACATCTCAGCACAGTATCACACGATAGGATTAGATACTCGGATCTGCAGACAGTATCACACATAAAAGGATTAGATACACAGCTCAGCAGACAGTATCACACATGATAGGATTAGATACACAGCTCAGCAGACAGTATCACACATGATAGGATTAGATACACAGCTCAGCAGACAGTATCACACATGATAGGATTAGATACACAGCTCAGCAGACAGTATCACACATGATAGGATTAGATACACAGCTCAGCAGACAGTATCACATGATAGGATTAGATACAGCGGCTCAGCAGACAGTATCACACATGATAGGATTAGATACACAGCTCAGCAGACAGTATCTCACATGATAGGATTAGATACACGGCTCAGCAGACAGTATCACACATGATAGGATTAGATACACAAACTTAGCGGACAGAATCATACACGATAGGCTTAGATATACATCTCAGCAGACAGTATCACACATGATAGGATTAGATACACAGCTCAGCAGACAGTATCACACATGATAGGATTAGATACACAGCTCAGCAGACAGTATCACACATGATAGGATTAGATACACAGCTCAGCACACAGTATCACACATGATAGGATTAGATACACAGCTCAGCAGAGAGTATCACACATGATAGGATTAGATACACAGCTCAGCAGACAGTATCACACATGATAGGATTAGATACACGGCTCAGCAGACAGTATCACACATGACAGGATTAGATACACGGCTCAGCAGACAGTATCACACATGACAGGATTAGATACACAGCTCAGCAGACAGTATCACACATGACAGGATTAGATACACAGCTCAGCAGACAGTATCACACAGGATAGGATTAGATACAGAGGCTCAGCAGACAGTATCACACATGACAGGATTAGATACACAGCTCAGCAGACAGTATCACACATGATGGGATTGGACACACGGCTCAGCAGACAGTATCACACATGACAGGATTAGATACTCAGCTCAGCAGACAGTATCACACATGATAGGATTAGATACAGTGGCTCAGCAGACAGTATCACACATGACAGGATTAGATACACAGCTCAGCAGACAGTATCACACATGATAGGCTTAGATACACAGCTCAGCAGACAGTATCACACATGATGGGATTAGATACAGCAGCCCAGCAGACCGTATCACACATGGTAGGAAGAGATACACAGCTCAGCAGACAGTATCACACATGACAGGATTAGATACACAGCTCAGCAGACAGTATCACACATGATAGGATAAGATACACGGCTCAGTAGACAGTATCACACATGATTGGATTAGATACAGGGGCCCAGCAGACAGTATCACACATGATAGGATTAGATACACAGCTCAGCAGACAGTATCACACATGATGGGATTGGATACACAGCTCAGCAGACAGTATCACACATGATAGGATTAGAGACAGTGGATTACTTTATAACATACATTGGTAATTCTTTCTGTGATTCTGATTTCTATAATTATCATCTATAGATCTTTCCATGTATTTTCCGCACTCAGAGACCTGGGAACCTTTAAGAATCTTCTCTGTCCCGGCCATTAACAATGATGTGATAAGATCTGTATATCAGACACGTAATGATCCCAAGTGTCTGCTATAAAGTATACACCGGGGCCTCACGAAGACGCATCGTATACAGACGGAGAGAGGAGGGTCGTATGAGGACAATGGAACAAGGTGTCAGACAGCCCCCCCCCCCCCCAACAGACAACACCAGCCATCTGAGGTCACCTGCTCACAGCCCCCATCACTGACATCACAGCAGATCACATCCAATCACCACGCAGGAACAAGATTATATCCATCTAACACCCTCTAAGGGCACAATCAGGCCCCCCTATAACATAACCACAAATACAGCCAAAATTTGTATATTCTGCTGGTCGAGTCACTGCGTAGATATAGGACATTACTGATCCTGTAGTATAGAATAGTGAGTGCAGCTCTGGAGTATAATACAGGATGTAACTCAGGATCAGTATAGGATAAGTAATATAATGTATGTACACAGTGACTCCACCAGCAGAATAGTGAGTGCAGCTCCGGAGTATAATACAGGATGTTACTCAGGATCAGTACAGGATAAGTAATGTAATGTATATACACAGTGACTCCACCAGCAGAATAGCGAGTGCAGCTCTGGAGTATAATACAAGATGTAACTCAGGATCAGTACAGGATAAGTAATGTAATGTATGTACACAGTGACTCCACCAGCAGAATAGTGAGTGCAGCTCTGGAGTATAATACAGGATGTAACTCAGGATCAGTACAGGATAAGTAATGTAATGTATGTACACAGTGACTCCACCAGCAGAATAGTGAGTGCAGCTCTGGAGTATAATACAGGATGTAACTCAGGATCAGTACAGGATAAGTAATGTAATGTATGTACACAGTGACTCCACCAGCAGAATAGTGAGTGCAGCTCTGGAGTATAATACAGGATATAACTCAGGATAAGTACAGGATAAGTAATGTATGTACACAGTGACTCCACCAGCAGAATAGTGAGTGCAGCTCTGGAGTATAATACAGGATATAACTCAGGATCAGTACAGGATAAGTAATGTAATGTATGTACACAGTGACTCCACCAGCAGACTAGTGAGTGCAGCTCTGGAGTATAATACTGGATGTAACTCAGGATCAGTACAGGATAAGTAATGTAATGTATGTACACAGTGACTCCACCAGCAGAATAGTGAGTGCAGCTCTGGAGTATAATACAGGATGTAACTCAGGATCAGTACAGGATAAGTAATGTAATGTATGTATACAGTGACTCCACCAGCAGAATAGTGAGTGCAGCTCTGGAGTATAATACAGGATATAACTCCGGATCAGTACAGGATAAGTAATGTAATGTATGTACACAGTGACTCCACCAGCAGAATAGTGAGTGCAGCTCTGCAGTATAATACAGGATGTAACTCAGGATCAGTACAGGATAAGTAATGTAATGTATGTACACAGTGACTCCACCAGCAGAATAGTGAGTGCAGCTCTGGAGTATAATACAGGATGTAACTCAGGATCAGTACAGGATAATTATGTATGTATACAGTGACTCCACCAGCAGAATAGTGAGTGCAGCTCTGGAGTATAATACAGGATGTAACTCCGGATCAGTACAGGATAAGTAATGTAATGTATGTACACAGTGACTCCACCAGCAGAATAGTGAGTGCAGCTCTGCAGTATAATACAGGATGTAACTCAGGATCAGTACAGGATAAGTAATGTAATGTATGTACACAGTGACTCCACCAGCAGAATAGTGACTGCAGCTCTGGAGTATAATACAGGATGTAACGCAGGATCAGTACAGGATAAGTAATGTAATATTGTACACAGTGACGCCCCCAGCAGAATAGTGAGTGCAGCTCTGGAGTATAATACAGGATGTAACTCAGGATCAGTACAGGATAAGTAATGTAATGTATGTACACAGTGACTGCACCAGCAGAATAGTGAGTGCAGTTCTGGAGTATAATACAGGATGTAACTCAGGATCAGTACAGGATAAGTAATGTAATGTATGTACACAGTGACTCCACCAGCAGAATAGTGAGTGCAGCTCTGGAGTATAATACAGGATGTAACTCAGGATCAGTACAGGATTAGTAATATAATGTATGTACACAGTGACTCCACCAGCAGAATAGTGAGTGCAGCTCTGGAGTATATTACAGGATGTAACTCAGGATCAGTACAGGATAAGTAATGTAATGTATGTACACAGTGACTCCACCAGCAGAATAGTGAGTGCAGCTCTGGAGTATAATACAGGATACGTAATGTATACAGTAAACCATGTTCAGAGCAGTTTGTTTTATATTAAAGGCTGCAGAATCTTGAACTTCTCAGAATCATGTTGAGATTCCGGAAATGTGACCTGGAGGCTGTAATGAAAACAGGGCGCGGTGTTTTACTTATACACTATAATTATATTACTATTATATTATATTCAGCGTTGTCAGGGGCCGGGGTTCTCTATCATGATATGGAGGATGATTGTCGCCAATCGGGCAAAATAGAATCGCACTACACGGCCCTCTGAGTACACGGGGTGGGGGTGGGGAGTAAATGAATTGCAATCTGTACATAAAGCTGTAAAGGCCACTTTTCCCAAAGACAATTGTAAGACGCGAGGACCTGAGTGTTTCCGAGCTGAACGTCAAATGTTCCATTCAATTACTGTTCATCGATCTCCGGCTCTCTAACATAATGATGGCGGAGACGCAAGACCGATAGATCTACACCAGGCCTAGAATATGCTTTTTCCACAACCTCTAACTCGATTTCATGATATAAATGATCCCTGCCCCTCCCCCCTCCATTCTGCGGTTACAGATCACCGTCTTGCTGGCGGTTCAGCTGCAAATATCAACAGTCACCTCCCGTGTCTTGAGATCTCTTCCTACATCCAAACTCGCAATAAAATATTTCCTACTTTGAAAGTCTTCTATTGATAATGAGAGCAATAAAGATTTCATACATAGCCGATGATTCCAGTCATTAATCTTCTACGTATATGTATATGAGAAACGAGAGTATTGTTCTCAATGTTAAATCGCAACTCCACTCACATGACAGGTGTAAAGACAAGTTATAAGAGATTCAACTACTATACTGCCTCTATATACAAGAATATAACTACTATAATACTGCCCCCTATATACAAGAATATAACTACTATACTGCCCCTATATACAAGATTATAACTACTATAATACTGCCCCCTATATACAAGAATATACCTACTATAATACTGCCCCCTATATACAAGAATATAACTACTATAATACTGCTCCTATATACAAGAATATAACTACTATAATACTGCTCCTATATACAAGAATATAACTACTATAATACTGCTCCTATATACAAGAATATAACTACTATAATACTGCCCCCTATATACAAGAATATAACTACTATAATACTGCCCCTATATACAAGAATATAACTACTATAATACTGCCCCCTATATACAAGAATATAAATACTATAATACTGCCCCTATATACAAGAATATAACTACTATAATACTGCCCCTATATACAAGAATATAACTACTATAATACTGCCCCCTATATACAAGAATATAACTACTATACTGCCCCTATATACAAGATTATAACTACTATAATACTGCTCCTGTATACAAGAATATAACTACTATACTGCCCCTATATACAAGAATATAACTACTATAATACTGCTCCTGTATACAAGAATATAACTACTATACTGCCCCCTATATACAAGAATATAACTACTATAATACTGCCCCCTATATACAAGAGTATAACTACTATAATACTGCTCCTATATACAAGAATATAACTACTATAATACTGTCCCCTATATACAAGAATATAAAAACTATAATACTGCCCCCTATATACAAGAATATAACTACTATAATACTGCCCCTATATACAAGAATATAACTACTATAATACTGCCCCTATATACAAGAATATAACTACTATAATACTGCCCCCTATATACAAGAGTATAACTACTATAATACTGCTCCTATATACAAGAGTATAACTACTATAATACTGCTCCTATATACAAGAATATAACTACTATAATACTGCCCCTATATACAAGAATATAACTACTATAATACTGCCCCTATATACAAGAATATAACTACTATAATACTGACTCCTATATACAAGAATATAACTACTATAATACTGCTCCTATATACAAGAATATAACTACTATAATACTGCCCCCTATATACAAGAACATAACTACTATAATACTGCCCCTATATACAAGAATATAACTACTATAATACTGCCACCTATATACAAGAATATAACTACTATAATACTGCCCCTTATATACAAGAATATAACTACTATAATACTGCCCCTATATACAAGAATATAACTACTATAATACTGCTGCTATATACAAGAATATAACTACTATAATACTGCCCCTATATACAAGAATATAACTACTATGATACTGCCCCTATATACAAGAATATAACTACTATAATACTACCCCCTATATACAAGAATACAACTACTATAATACTGCTCCTATATACAAGAATATAACTACTATAATACTGCTCCTATATACTAGAATATATCTACTATAATACTGCCCCTATACACAAGAATATAACTACTATAATACTGCTTCTATATACAAGAATATAACTACTATAATACTGCCCCTATATACAAGAATATAACTACTATAATACTGCTTCTATATACAAGAATATAACTACTATAATACTGCTCCTATATACAAGAATATAACTACTATAATACTGCTCCTATATACTAGAATATAACTACTATAATACTGCTTCTATATACAAGAATATAACTACTATAATACTGCCCCTATATACAAGAATATAACTACTATAATACTGCTTCTATATACAAGAATATAACTACTATAATACTGACCCCTATATACAAGAATATAACTACTATAATACTGACCCCTATATACAAGAATATAACTACTATAATACTACCCCCTATACACAAGAATATAACTACTATAATACTGCCCCTATATACAAGAATATAACTACTATAATACTGACCCCTATATACAAGAATATAACTACTAGAATACTGCCCCTATACACAAGAATATAACTACTATAATACTGCTTCTATATACAAGAATATAACTACTATAATACTGACCCCTATATACAAGAATATAACTACTATAATACTACCCCCTATATACAAGAATATAACTACTATAATACTGCTCCTATATACTAGAATATAACTACTATACTACTGCCCCCTACATACAAGAATATAACTACTATAATACTGCCTCTATATACAAGAATATAACTACTATAATACTGCCTCTATATACAA
This sequence comes from Rhinoderma darwinii, assembly GCF_050947455.1. Classification (NCBI taxonomy): domain Eukaryota; kingdom Metazoa; phylum Chordata; class Amphibia; order Anura; family Rhinodermatidae; genus Rhinoderma; species Rhinoderma darwinii. The sequence goes on along the minus strand of NW_027464019.1, from coordinate 145,928 downwards.
GAATATAACTACTATAATACTGCTCCTATATACAAGAATATAACTACTATAATACTACCCCTATATACAAGAATATAACTACTATAATACTGCCCCTATATACAAGAATATAACTACTATAATACTGCCCCCTATATACAAGAATATAACTACTATAATACTGCCCCCTATATACAAGAATATAACTACTATAATACTGCTCCTATATACAAGAATATAAACTACTATAATACTGCTCCCTATATACAAGAATATAACTACTATAATACTGCTCCTATATACAAGAATATAACTACTATAATACTGCTCCTATATACAAGAATATATCTACTATAATACTGCCCCTATATACAAGAATATAACTACTATAATACTGTTCCTATATACAAGAATATAACTACTATAATACTGCTCCTATATACAAGAATATAACTACTATAATACTGCCCCTATATACAAGAGTATAACTACTATAATACTGCTCCTATATACAAGAATATAACTACTATAATAATGTTCCTATATACAAGAATATAACTACTATAATACTGCCCCTATATACAAGAATATAACTACTATAATACTGCTCCTATATACAATATAACTACTATAATACTGCCTCCTATATACAAGAATATAACTACTATAATACTGCCTCCTATATACAAGAATATAACTACTATAATACTGCCCCCTATATACAAGATTATAACTACTATAATACTGCCCCCTATATACAAGAATATAACTACTATAATACTGCCCCCTATATACAAGAATATAACTACTATAATACTGCCCCTATATACAAGACTATAACTACTATAATACTGCCCCCTATATACAAGAATATAACTACTATAATACTGCCCCCTATATACAAGAATATAACTACTATAATACTGCCCTATATACAAGAATATAACTACTATAATACTGCCCCTATATACAAGAATATAACTACTATAATACTGCCACTATATACAAGAATATAACTACTATAATACTGCTCCTATATACAAGAATATAACTACTATAATACTGCGCCTATATACAAGAATATAACTACTATAATACTGCTCCCTATATACAAGAATATAACTACTATAATACTGCGCCTATATACAAGAATATAACTACTATAATACTGCTCCCTATATACAAGAATATAACTACTATAATACTGCTCCTATATACAAGAATATAACTACTATAATACTGCCCCCTATATACAAGAATATAACTACTATAATACTGCCCCCTATATACAGGAATATAACTACTATAATACTGCTCCTATATACAAGACTATAACTACTATAATACTGCCCCTATATACAAGAATATAACTACTATAATACTGCCCCTATATACAAGAATATAACTACTATAATACTGCCGCTATATACAAGAATATAACTACTATAATACTGCCCCCCGATATACAAGAATATAACTACTATAATACTGCTCCTATATACAAGACTATAACTACTATAATACTGCCCCTATATACAAGAATATAACTACTATAATACTGCCCCTATATACAAGAATATAGCTACTATAATACTGCCCCTATATACAAGAATATAACTACTATAATACTGCCCCCTATATACAAGATTATAACTACTATAATACTGCCCCCTATATACAAGAATATAACTACTATAATACTGCCCCCTATATACAAGAATATAACTACTATAATACTGCCCCTATATACAAGACTATAACTACTATAATACTGCCCCCTATATACAAGAATATAACTACTATAATACTGCCCCCTATATACAAGAATATAACTACTATAATACTGCCCTATATACAAGAATATAACTACTATAATACTGCCCCCTATATACAAGATTATAACTACTATAATACTGCCCCCTATATACAAGAATATAACTACTATAATACTGCCCCCTATATACAAGAATATAACTACTATAATACTGCCCCTATATACAAGACTATAACTACTATAATACTGCCCCCTATATACAAGAATATAACTACTATAATACTGCCTCCTATATACAAGAATATAACTACTATAATACTGCCCCCTATATACAAGATTATAACTACTATAATACTGCCCCCTATATACAAGAATATAACTACTATAATACTGCCCCCTATATACAAGAATATAACTACTATAATACTGCCCCTATATACAAGACTATAACTACTATAATACTGCCCCCTATATACAAGAATATAACTACTATAATACTGCCCCCTATATACAAGAATATAACTACTATAATACTGCCCTATATACAAGAATATAACTACTATAATACTGCCCCTATATACAAGAATATAACTACTATAATACTGCCACTATATACAAGAATATAACTACTATAATACTGCTCCTATATACAAGAATATAACTACTATAATACTGCGCCTATATACAAGAATATAACTACTATAATACTGCTCCCTATATACAAGAATATAACTACTATAATACTGCGCCTATATACAAGAATATAACTACTATAATACTGCTCCCTATATACAAGAATATAACTACTATAATACTGCGCCTATATACAAGAATATAACTACTATAATACTGCTCCCTATATACAAGAATATAACTACTATAATACTGCGCCTATATACAAGAATATAACTACTATAATACTGCCCCCTATATACAAGAATATAACTACTATAATACTGCCCCCTATATACAGGAATATAACTACTATAATACTGCTCCTATATACAAGACTATAACTACTATAATACTGCCCCTATATACAAGAATATAACTACTATAATACTGCCACCTATATACAAGAATATAACTACTATAATACTGCCCCTTATATACAAGAATATAACTACTATAATACTGCCCCTATATACAAGAATATAACTACTATAATACTGCTGCTATATACAAGAATATAACTACTATAATACTGCCCCTATATACAAGAATATAACTACTATAATACTGACTCCTATATACAAGAATATAACTACTATAATACTGCTCCTATATACAAGAATATAACTACTATAATACTGCCCCCTATATACAAGAACATAACTACTATAATACTGCCCCTATATACAAGAATATAACTACTATAATACTGCCACCTATATACAAGAATATAACTACTATAATACTGCCCCTTATATACAAGAATATAACTACTATAATACTGCCCCTATATACAAGAATATAACTACTATAATACTGCTGCTATATACAAGAATATAACTACTATAATACTGCCCCTATATACAAGAATATAACTACTATGATACTGCCCCTATATACAAGAATATAACTACTATAATACTACCCCCTATATACAAGAATACAACTACTATAATACTGCTCCTATATACAAGAATATAACTACTATAATACTGCTCCTATATACTAGAATATATCTACTATAATACTGCCCCTATACACAAGAATATAACTACTATAATACTGCTTCTATATACAAGAATATAACTACTATAATACTGCCCCTATATACAAGAATATAACTACTATAATACTGCTTCTATATACAAGAATATAACTACTATAATACTGCTCCTATATACAAGAATATAACTACTATAATACTGCTCCTATATACTAGAATATAACTACTATAATACTGCTTCTATATACAAGAATATAACTACTATAATACTGCCCCTATATACAAGAATATAACTACTATAATACTGCTTCTATATACAAGAATATAACTACTATAATACTGACCCCTATATACAAGAATATAACTACTATAATACTGACCCCTATATACAAGAATATAACTACTATAATACTACCCCCTATACACAAGAATATAACTACTATAATACTGCCCCTATATACAAGAATATAACTACTATAATACTGACCCCTATATACAAGAATATAACTACTAGAATACTGCCCCTATACACAAGAATATAACTACTATAATACTGCTTCTATATACAAGAATATAACTACTATAATACTGACCCCTATATACAAGAATATAACTACTATAATACTACCCCCTATATACAAGAATATAACTACTATAATACTGCTCCTATATACTAGAATATAACTACTATACTACTGCCCCCTACATACAAGAATATAACTACTATAATACTGCCTCTATATACAAGAATATAACTACTATAATACTGCCTCTATATACAAGAATATAACTACTATAATACTGCTCCTATATACAAGAATATAACTACTATAATACTACCCCTATATACAAGAATATAACTACTATAATACTGCCCCTATATACAAGAATATAACTACTATAATACTGCCCCCTATATACAAGAATATAACTACTATAATACTGCCCCCTATATACAAGAATATAACTACTATAATACTGCTCCTATATACAAGAATATAAACTACTATAATACTGCTCCCTATATACAAGAATATAACTACTATAATACTGCTCCTATATACAAGAATATAACTACTATAATACTGCTCCTATATACAAGAATATATCTACTATAATACTGCCCCTATATACAAGAATATAACTACTATAATACTGTTCCTATATACAAGAATATAACTACTATAATACTGCTCCTATATACAAGAATATAACTACTATAATACTGCCCCTATATACAAGAGTATAACTACTATAATACTGCTCCTATATACAAGAATATAACTACTATAATAATGTTCCTATATACAAGAATATAACTACTATAATACTGCCCCTATATACAAGAATATAACTACTATAATACTGCTCCTATATACAATATAACTACTATAATACTGCCTCCTATATACAAGAATATAACTACTATAATACTGCTCCTATATACAAGAATATAACTACTATATTACTGCCCCCTATATACAAGAATATAACTACTATAATACTGCCCCTATATACAGGAATATAACTACTATAATACTGCTCCCTATATACAAGAATATAACTACTATAATACTGCCCTTATATACAAGAATATAACTACTATAATACTGCCCCCTATATACAAGAATATAACTACTATAATACTGCCCCCCTATATACAAGAATATAACTACTATAATACTGCCCCCTATATACAAGAATATAACTACTATAATACTGCCCCCTATATACAAGAATATAACTACTATAATACTGCCCCCCTATATACAAGAATATAACTACTATAATACTGCCTCCTATATACAAGAATATAACTACTATAATACTGCCCCCTATATACAAGATTATAACTACTATAATACTGCCCCCTATATACAAGAATATAACTACTATAATACTGCCCCCTATATACAAGAATATAACTACTATAATACTGCCCCTATATACAAGACTATAACTACTATAATACTGCCCCCTATATACAAGAATATAACTACTATAATACTGCCCCCTATATACAAGAATATAACTACTATAATACTGCCCTATATACAAGAATATAACTACTATAATACTGCCCCTATATACAAGAATATAACTACTATAATACTGCCACTATATACAAGAATATAACTACTATAATACTGCTCCTATATACAAGAATATAACTACTATAATACTGCGCCTATATACAAGAATATAACTACTATAATACTGCTCCCTATATACAAGAATATAACTACTATAATACTGCGCCTATATACAAGAATATAACTACTATAATACTGCTCCCTATATACAAGAATATAACTACTATAATACTGCTCCTATATACAAGAATATAACTACTATAATACTGCCCCCTATATACAAGAATATAACTACTATAATACTGCCCCCTATATACAGGAATATAACTACTATAATACTGCTCCTATATACAAGACTATAACTACTATAATACTGCCCCTATATACAAGAATATAACTACTATAATACTGCCCCTATATACAAGAATATAACTACTATAATACTGCCGCTATATACAAGAATATAACTACTATAATACTGCCCCCCGATATACAAGAATATAACTACTATAATACTGCTCCTATATACAAGACTATAACTACTATAATACTGCCCCTATATACAAGAATATAACTACTATAATACTGCCCCTATATACAAGAATATAGCTACTATAATACTGCCCCTATATACAAGAATATAACTACTATAATACTGCCCCCTATATACAAGATTATAACTACTATAATACTGCCCCCTATATACAAGAATATAACTACTATAATACTGCCCCCTATATACAAGAATATAACTACTATAATACTGCCCCTATATACAAGACTATAACTACTATAATACTGCCCCCTATATACAAGAATATAACTACTATAATACTGCCCCCTATATACAAGAATATAACTACTATAATACTGCCCTATATACAAGAATATAACTACTATAATACTGCCCCCTATATACAAGATTATAACTACTATAATACTGCCCCCTATATACAAGAATATAACTACTATAATACTGCCCCCTATATACAAGAATATAACTACTATAATACTGCCCCTATATACAAGACTATAACTACTATAATACTGCCCCCTATATACAAGAATATAACTACTATAATACTGCCTCCTATATACAAGAATATAACTACTATAATACTGCCCCCTATATACAAGATTATAACTACTATAATACTGCCCCCTATATACAAGACTATAACTACTATAATACTGCCCCCTATATACAAGAATATAACTACTATAATACTGCCCCTATATACAAGACTATAACTACTATAATACTGCCCCCTATATACAAGAATATAACTACTATAATACTGCCCCCTATATACAAGAATATAACTACTATAATACTGCCCTATATACAAGAATATAACTACTATAATACTGCCCCTATATACAAGAATATAACTACTATAATACTGCCACTATATACAAGAATATAACTACTATAATACTGCTCCTATATACAAGAATATAACTACTATAATACTGCGCCTATATACAAGAATATAACTACTATAATACTGCTCCCTATATACAAGAATATAACTACTATAATACTGCGCCTATATACAAGAATATAACTACTATAATACTGCTCCCTATATACAAGAATATAACTACTATAATACTGCGCCTATATACAAGAATATAACTACTATAATACTGCTCCCTATATACAAGAATATAACTACTATAATACTGCGCCTATATACAAGAATATAACTACTATAATACTGCCCCCTATATACAAGAATATAACTACTATAATACTGCCCCCTATATACAGGAATATAACTACTATAATACTGCTCCTATATACAAGACTATAACTACTATAATACTGCCCCTATATACAAGAATATAACTACTATAATACTGCCACCTATATACAAGAATATAACTACTATAATACTGCCCCTTATATACAAGAATATAACTACTATAATACTGCCCCTATATACAAGAATATAACTACTATAATACTGCTGCTATATACAAGAATATAACTACTATAATACTGCCCCTATATACAAGAATATAACTACTATGATACTGCCCCTATATACAAGAATATAACTACTATAATACTACCCCCTATATACAAGAATACAACTACTATAATACTGCTCCTATATACAAGAATATAACTACTATAATACTGCTCCTATATACTAGAATATATCTACTATAATACTGTCCCTATACACAAGAATATAACTACTATAATACTGCTTCTATATACAAGAATATAACTACTATAATACTGCCCCTATATACAAGAATATAACTACTATAATACTGCTTCTATATACAAGAATATAACTACTATAATACTGCTCCTATATACAAGAATATAACTACTATAATACTGCTCCTATATACTAGAATATAACTACTATAATACTGCTTCTATATACAAGAATATAACTACTATAATACTGCCCCTATATACAAGAATATAACTACTATAATACTGCTTCTATATACAAGAATATAACTACTATAATACTGACCCCTATATACAAGAATATAACTACTATAATACTGACCCCTATATACAAGAATATAACTACTATAATACTACCCCCTATACACAAGAATATAACTACTATAATACTGCCCCTATATACAAGAATATAACTACTATAATACTGACCCCTATATACAAGAATATAACTACTAGAATACTGCCCCTATACACAAGAATATAACTACTATAATACTGCTTCTATATACAAGAATATAACTACTATAATACTGACCCCTATATACAAGAATATAACTACTATAATACTACCCCCTATATACAAGAATATAACTACTATAATACTGCTCCTATATACTAGAATATAACTACTATACTACTGCCCCCTACATACAAGAATATAACTACTATAATACTGCCTCTATATACAAGAATATAACTACTATAATACTGCCTCTATATACAAGAATATAACTACTATAATACTGCTCCTATATACAAGAATATAACTACTATAATACTACCCCTATATACAAGAATATAAATACTATAATACTGCCCCTATATACAAGAATATAACTACTATAATACTGCCCCCTATATACAAGAATATAACTACTATAATACTGCCCCCTATATACAAGAATATAACTACTATAATACTGCTCCTATATACAAGAATATAAACTACTATAATACTGCTCCCTATATACAAGAATATAACTACTATAATACTGCTCCTATATACAAGAATATAACTACTATAATACTGCTCCTATATACAAGAATATATCTACTATAATACTGCCCCTATATACAAGAATATAACTACTATAATACTGTTCCTATATACAAGAATATAACTACTATAATACTGCTCCTATATACAAGAATATAACTACTATAATACTGCCCCTATATACAAGAGTATAACTACTATAATACTGCTCCTATATACAAGAATATAACTACTATAATAATGTTCCTATATACAAGAATATAACTACTATAATACTGCCCCTATATACAAGAATATAACTACTATAATACTGCTCCTATATACAATATAACTACTATAATACTGCCCTTATATACAAGAATATAACTACTATAATACTGCCCCCTATATACAAGAATATAACTACTATAATACTGCCCCCCTATATACAAGAATATAACTACTATAATACTGCCCCCTATATACAAGAATATAACTACTATAATACTGCCCCCTATATACAAGAATAGAACTACTATAATACTGCCCCCCTATATACAAGAATATAACTACTATAATACTGCCTCCTATATACAAGAATATAACTACTATAATACTGCCCCCTATATACAAGATTATAACTACTATAATACTGCCCCCTATATACAAGAATATAACTACTATAATACTGCCCCCTATATACAAGAATATAACTACTATAATACTGCCCCTATATACAAGACTATAACTACTATAATACTGCCCCCTATATACAAGAATATAACTACTATAATACTGCCCCCTATATACAAGAATATAACTACTATAATACTGCCCTATATACAAGAATATAACTACTATAATACTGCCCCTATATACAAGAATATAACTACTATAATACTGCCACTATATACAAGAATATAACTACTATAATACTGCTCCTATATACAAGAATATAACTACTATAATACTGCGCCTATATACAAGAATATAACTACTATAATACTGCTCCCTATATACAAGAATATAACTACTATAATACTGCGCCTATATACAAGAATATAACTACTATAATACTGCTCCCTATATACAAGAATATAACTACTATAATACTGCTCCTATATACAAGAATATAACTACTATAATACTGCCCCCTATATACAAGAATATAACTACTATAATACTGCCCCCTATATACAGGAATATAACTACTATAATACTGCTCCTATATACAAGACTATAACTACTATAATACTGCCCCTATATACAAGAATATAACTACTATAATACTGCCCCTATATACAAGAATATAACTACTATAATACTGCCGCTATATACAAGAATATAACTACTATAATACTGCCCCCCGATATACAAGAATATAACTACTATAATACTGCCCTCTATATACAAGAATATAACAGCTATAATACTGCCCCTATATACAAGAATATAACTACTATAATACTGCTCCTAGACACAGGAATATAACTACTATAATACTGCCCCTATATACAAGAATATAACTACTACAATACTGCTCCCGATATACAAGAATATAACTACTATAATACTGCCCCCTATATACAATATAACGACTATAATACTGCCCCTATATACAAGAATATAACTACTATAAGGCTGGGTTCACACGTGGCGGAATTTCACTTAAATTCCGCTGCGGACACTCCGCAGCGTTAATCCGCAGCGGAGCCGTTTCTCCATTGACTTCCACTTAAATTTAGAAGTGTTCGTTTAGACGAGGCGTAAAATTCCGCTGCGGAGCATAGGCTGCGGAGCGGAATTTGGTGTCCGCAGCATGCTCTGTCTGTTGCGGAGCAGTGGCGGACTCATGGCGGAATTTCTCCATTGACTTCAATGGAGATTCTAAGTTCCGCAATGAAGTCCGCAGCTGTCATGCACATGTTATGTGTGCTGCGGATCCGTCTTGCTTTTTTGCCATGACATTTCTTCATTCTGGCTGGACCTATGTATTTCTAGGTCTACAGCCAGACTGAGGAAGTCAATGGGGCTCCCGTAATGACGGGAGCGTTGCTAGGAGACGTCTGTAAATAGTCACTGTCCAGGGTGCTGAAAGAGTTAAGCGATCGGCAGTAACTGTTTCTGCACCCGGGACAGTGACTACCGATCACAATATACAGCAACCTGTAAAAAAATAGAAGTTCATACTTACCGAGAACTCCCTGCTTCTGTCTCCAGTCCGGCCTCCCAGGATGACGTTTCAGTCTAAGTGACGGCTGCAGCCAATCACAGGCCAAGCACAGGCTGCAGCGGTCACATGGACTGGCGCGTCATCCAGGGAGGTCGGGCTGGATGCCGAAAGAGGGACGCGTCACCAAGACAACGGCCGGTAAGTATGAAATTCGTTTACTTTCACTAGGGAAAGTGCTGTCCCTTCTCTCTATCCTGCACTGATAGGGAGAAGGGAAGCACTTTTCCCGCAGTCCGCATCAATTTTCTGCACATTTTGTGCAGATCCGCAGCAGAATCTGCAACGCAGATTCTGTGCGGCATTGATGCGGACAGTTGCGGAGGAAATCCGCCACGTGTGGTCATGCCCTAATACTGCCCCCTATGTACAAGAATATAACTACTATAATACTGCCCCCTATATACAAGAATATAACTACTATAATACTGCCCCCTATATACAAGAATATAACTACTATAATACTGCCCCTATATACAAGAATATAACTACTATAATACTGCTCCTATATACAAGAATATAACTACTATAATATTGTTCCTATATACAAGAATATAACTACTATAATACTGCCCCCTATATACAAGAATATAACTACTATAATACTGCTCCTATATACAAGAATATAACTACTATAATACTGCTCCCTATATACAAGAATATAACTACTATAATACTGCCCCTATATACAAGAATATAACTACTATAATACTGCCCCTATATACAAGAATATTACTACTATAATACTGCCCCTATATACAAGAATATAACTACTATAACACTGCCCCTATATACAAGAATATAACTACTATAATACTGCCCCTATATACAAGAATATTACTACTATAATACTGCCCCTATATACAAGAATATAACTACTATAATACTGCCCCTATATACAAGAATATAACTACTATGATACTGCCCCTATATACAAGAATATAACTACTATAATACTGCTCCTATATACAAGAATATAACTACTATAATACTGCTCCTATATACAAGAATATAACTACTATAATACTGCCCACTATATACAAGAATATAACTACTATAATACTGCTCCTATATACAAGAATATAACTAATATACTACTGCCCACTATATACAAGAATATAACTACTATAATACTGCCCCCTATATACAAGAATATAACTACTATAATACTGTTCCTATATACAAGAATATAACTAATATAATACTACTCCCTATATACAAGAATATAACTACTATAATACTGCCCCTATATACAAGAATATAACTACTATAATACTGCCCCTATATACAAGAATATAACTACTATAATACTGCTCCTATATACAAGAATATAACTACTATAATACTGCCCCTATATACAAGAATATAACTACTATAATACTTCCCCCTATATACAAGAATATAACTACTATAATACTGCTCCTATATACAAGAATATAACTACTATAATACTGCTCCTATATACAAGAATATAACTACTATAATACTGCTCCTATATACAAGAATATAACTACTATAATACTGCCCCCTATATACAAGAATATAATTACTATAATACTACCCCTATATACAAGAATATAACTACTATAATACTGCCTCCTATATACTAGAATATAACTACTATAATACTGCCTCCTATATACTAGAATATAACTACTATAATACTGCTCCTATATACAAGAATATAACTACTATAATACTGCCCCTATATACAAGAATATAACTACTATAATACTGCCCCTATATACAAGAATATAACTACTATAATACTGCCCCCTATATACAAGAATATAACTACTATAATACTGCTCCTATATACAAGAATATAACTATTATAATACTGCCCCCTATATACAAGAATATAATTACTATAATACTACCCCTATATACAAGAATATAACTACTATAATACTACCCCTATATACAAGAATATAACTACTATAATACTGCCTCCTATATACTAGAATATAACTACTATAATACTGCCTCCTATATACTAGAATATAACTACTATAATACTGCTCCTATATACAAGAATATAACTACTATAATACTGCCCCTATATACAAGAATATAACTACTATAATACTGCCCCTATATACAAGAATATAACTACTATAATACTGCTCCTATATACAAGAATATAACTACTATAATACTGCTCCCTATATACAAGAATATAACTACTATAATACTGCCTCTATATACAAGAATATAACTACTATAATACTGCCCCCTATGGACAGTAATGTGGAGCTGTACAGGTAGGAATATTTCCCTCTCTGCAGCAGCTTGCACACACGTCCTTGGGTCTATCCTTAGGTGACTCGGCGGGGATGAGTCACTGTGTATGTGCGGTATAAGTACAGGTATTATCTACGGAGCAGCTTATAATGTTTTACTTGCACAGATTCAGCTCAATCCTGAAAAGCAACATTATGAAGCCGCCTGTGACCGTCACTAGAGAGAGAGGTTTCCCGTACAGCGAAATAAGCAGCATTATAAGGGGCATTATCTGCAGCTGCTGTGCTAGGAGTGGACGGCTGGTCTTACACTCCAGAGAAATATCACAATGAGAATAATAACGTATAGAATTAAAAATGGTGACTCCTCCCCCACTACATAACCCCACCCCCATTACTCTATTAACTAATTCCTGGTCGTACATGTGAAGCAATGAGATCCACACATCTTATATACAGTAACAGCTATTCAGCCATTACTACTGACAACCAGCCTGTATATCATGTGTGAGAGGTTGTCACAGCCCCGCCTCCTGTTACTGACATCACTGATATATAATATAATTACACTGTGATCAGACATGAGATCCACACATCTTATATACAGTAACAGCTATTCAGCCATTACTACTGACAACCAGCCTGTATATCATGTGTGAGAGGTTGTCACAGCTCCGCCCCCTGTTACTGACATCACTGATATATAATATAATTACATGTGATCAGACATGAGATCCACACATCTTATATACAGTAACAGCTATTCATCTATTACTACTGACAACCAGCCTGTATATCATGTGTGAGAGGTTGTCACAGCTCCGCCTCCTGTTACTGACATCACTGATATATAATATAATTACATTGTGATCAGACATGAGATCCACACATCTTATATACAGTAACAGCTATTCATCTATTACTACTGACCACCAGCCTGTATATCATGTGAGAGAGGTTGTCACAGCCCCGCCCCCTGTTACTTACATCACTGATATATAATATAATTACATTGTGATCAGACATGAGATCCACACATCTTATATACAGTAACAGCTATTCATCTATTACTACTGACAACCAGCCTGTATATCATGTGAGAGGTTGTTACAGCCCCGCCCCCTGTTACTGACATCACTGATATATAATATAATTACACTGTGATCAGACATGAGATCCACACATCTTATATACAGTAACAGCTATTCATCTATTACTACTGACAACCAGCCTGTATATCATGTGAGAGGTTGTCACAGCCCCGCCCCCTGTTACTGACATCACTGATATATAATATAATTACACTGTGATCAGACATGAGATTCCCACATCTTATATACAGTCACAGCTATTCATCTATTACTACTGACAACCAGCCTGTATATCATGTGTGAGAGGTTGTCACAGCTCCGCCTCCTGTTACTGACATCACTGATATATAATATAATTACATTGTGATCAGACATGAGATCCACACATCTTATATACAGCAACAGCTATTCATCTATTACTACTGACAACCAGCCTGTATATCATGTGTGATAGGTTGTCACAGCCCCGCCCCCTGTTACTGACATCACTGATATATAATATAATTACACTGTGATCAGACATGAGACCACACATCTTATATACAGTAACAGCTATTCATCTATTACTACTGACAACCAGCCTGTAGATCATGTGTGAGAGGTTGTCACAGCCCTGCCCCCTGTTACTGAGGGGTTGTCACAGCCCCGCCCCCTATTCTTGTACATACTTTTTCTTATAATACTTCTCTACAAAACAAGATGTTCTAAAAAAAAAAAATGAGGACAAGGAACATTGAGTCCCCCTAGGAATCCTATGAAGCGGAATAAATTCTACGTGGGATGGGTGAATGTAACATTGCAGATGTTCAGGTCCCTTGCGGATATTCAGCTGCTAAGGGATCATCATCCGGGGAGTTGGGTATGTTGGGACTTTTAGTGCAACAAAATAATATATGATAGGATATTACAGGACCAGTAACCTTCTCCACACCTCTCAACCATCAAAAAGAGGGACTAAATCTAGCGGCGTTCCAAGTGCACTGCAGTAAAAAGCTTTAATGCATCTCACCCCACCCAATCCCTGTCTATACACACCCAGTGTCCTTTGTGCCCCCAAACAGCAACATGCCCCAACAGTGCCCCCAAACAGCAACATGCCCCAATAGTGCCCCCAAACAGTATCCTGCCTTCATAGTGCTCTCACAGTCATACCCCTATATTGCCCCACACAGGGTTATACCCCCATAGTGCACCCACAAAGTGTCATGCCCCCATAGTGCACCCACACACTACCATTCCCCAGACAGTATCATGCCCCTCTAGTGCCCCCACACTGTATAATGCCCCCATACTGACCCACACAACATCGTACCTCAGAAGTGCCCCACACAGAAACATGCCCATATAGTTTATCCACACAGTATTTCGGCCTTTATAGTACCCCCACACAATATCATGCACCCAAAGAGACCCCAAACAAAATCATGCTCCCATCGTGCCCACACACAGTATAATGCCCATATAGTGCCCTGCCCACCACACACAAACACACAGTAAATTGCCCCCATGGCGCCCCCCCCCCACACAGTATAATTCCCCGATAGTGCCCCACAAGCAGAATAATGCCAACATAGTGCCCACACACAGTATAATGCCTCTATTGTGCCCCTCTCAGTTGTTTGCTCCCATAGTGTCTCTTCACACAGTATATTGCAACCATAGTGCCCCACACACAGTAAAATGCAGCCATCCTGCCCCCAGGACGCAGATACAATTGGACCGGGACATGGTGCTGGCCTTCTGGAGTAACAGGACTATCCTGCTGGATTCGGGACAGTTGGTAGGCATGACCCTAGGAGCGGCTGATATCAGTCACATATGATGTAATGTCTCTGGAGGATATAATAGTACTGGAGTGATATAAGAGGAGCGGCTGATATCAGTCACACATATGATGTAATGTCTCTGGAGGATATAATAGTACTGGAGTGATATAAGAGGAGCGGCTGATATCAGTCACATATGATGTAATGTCTCTGGAGGATATAATAGTACTGGAGTGTTATAAGAGGAGCGGCTGATATCAGTCACACATATGATGGAATGTCTCTGGAGGATATAATAGTACTGGAGTGATATAAGAGGAGCGGCTGATATCAGTCACACACATGATGTAATGTCTCTGGAGGATATAATAGTACTGGAGTGATATAAGAGGAGCGGCTGATATCAGTCACATATGATGTAATGTCTCTGGAGGATATAATAGTACTGGAGTGATATAAGAGGAGCGGCTGATATCAGTCACACACATGATGTAATGTCTCTGGAGGATATAATAGTGCTGGAGTGATATAAGAGGAGCGGCTGATATCAGTCACACATATGATGTAATGTCTGGAGGATATAATAGTACTGGAGTGATATAAGAGGAGCGGCTGATATCAGTCACACATATGATGTAATGTCTCTGGAGGATATAATAGTACTGGAGTGATATAAGAGGAGCGGTTGATATCAGTCACATATATGATGTAATGTCTCTGGAGGATATAATAGTACTGGAGTGATATAAGAGGAGCCGCTGATATCAGTCACATATGATGGAATGTCTCTGGAGGATATAATAGTACTGGAGTGATATAAGAGGAGCGGCTGATATCAGTCACATATGATGTAATGTCTCTGGCGGATATAATAGTACTGGAGTGATATTACATCATATGTGACTGATATCAGCCGCTCCCCTTATATCACTCCAGTACTATTATATCCTCCAGAGACATTACATCATATGTGACTGATATCAGCCGCTCCCCTTATGTCTCTGGAGGATATAATAGTACTGGAGTGATATAAGAGGAGCGGCTGATATCAGTCACATATGATGTAATGTCTCTGGCGGATATAATAGTACTGGAGTGATATAAGAGGAGCGGCTGATATCAGTCACATATATGATGTAATGTCTCTGGAGGATATAATAGTGCTGGAGTGATATAAGAGGAGCGGCTGATATCAGTCACATATGATGTAATGTCTCTGGAGGATATAATAGTACTGGAGTGATATAAGAGGAGCGGCTGATATCAGTCACATATGATGTAATGTCTCTGGAGGATATAATAGTACTGGAGTGATATAAGAGGAGCGGCTGATATCAGTCACATATGATGTAATGTCTCTGGAGGATATAATAGTGCTGGAGTGTTATAAGAGGAGCGGCTGATATCAGTCACATATGATGTAATGTCTCTGGAGGATATAATAGTACTGGAGTGATATAAGAGGAGCGGCTGATATCAGTCACATATGATGTAATGTCTCTGGAGGATATAATAGTACTGGAGTGATATAAGAGGAACGGCTGATATCAGTCACATATGATGTAATGTCTCTGGAGGATATAATATTGCTGGAGTGTTATAAGAGGAGCGGCTGATATCAGTCACACATATGATGTAATGTCTCTGGAGGATATAATAGTGCTGGAGTGATATAAGAGGAGCGGCTGATATCAGTCACACATATGATGTAATGTCTCTGGAGGATATAATAGTGCTGGAGTGATATAAGAGGAGCGGCTGATATCAGTCACACATATGATGTAATGTCTGGAGGATATAATAGTTCTGGAGTGATATAAGAGGAGCGGCTGATATCAGTCACATATATGATGTAATGTCTCTGGAGGATATAATAGTGCTGGAGTGATATAAGAGGAGCGGCTGATATCAGTCACACATATGATGTAATGTCTCTGGAGGATATAATAGTACTGGAGTGATATAAGAAGAGCGGCTGATATCAGTCACACATATGATGTAATGTCTCTGGAGGATATAATAGTGCTGGAGTGATATAAGAGGAGCGGCTGATATCAGTCACATATGATGTAATGTCTCTGGAGGATATAATAGTGCTGGAGTGATATAAGAGGAGCAGCTGATATCAGTCACATATGATGTAATGTCTCTGGAGGATATAATAGTGCTGGAGTGATATAAGAGGAGCGGCTGATATCAGTCACATATGATGTAATGTCTCTGGAGGATATAATAGTACTGGAGTGATATAAGAGGAGCGGCTGATATCAGTCACACATATGATGTAATGTCTCTGGAGGATATAATAGTACTGGAGTGATATAAGAGGTGCGGCTGAT
Source organism: Rhinoderma darwinii (assembly GCF_050947455.1). NCBI lineage: Eukaryota > Metazoa > Chordata > Amphibia > Anura > Rhinodermatidae > Rhinoderma > Rhinoderma darwinii. Next base: position 127,547 of record NW_027464019.1, on the reverse strand, counting down.
ATCAGTCACACATATGATGTAATGTCTGGAGGATATAATAGTACTGGAGTGATATAAGAGGAGCGGCTGATATCAGTCACATATGATGTAATGTCTCTGGAGGATATAATAGTGCTGGAGTGATATAAGAGGTGCGGCTGATATCAGTCACACATATGATGTAATGTCTGGAGGATATAATAGTACTGGGGTGATATAAGAGGAGCTGCTGATATCAGTCACACATATGATGTAATGTCTCTGGAGGATATAATAGTACTGGAGTGTTATAAGAGGAGCGGCTGATATCAGTCACATATGATGTAATGTCTCTGGAGGATATAATAGTACTGGAGTGATATAAGAGGAGCGGCTGATATCAGTCACATATGATGTAATGTCTGGAGGATATAATAGTACTGGAGTGATATAAGAGGAGCGGCTGATATCAGTCACACATATGATGTAATGTCTCTGGAGGATATAATAGTACTGGAGTGATATAAGAGGAGCGGCTGATATCAGTCACACATATGATGTAATGTCTCTGGAGGATATAATAGTACTGGAGTGATATAAGAGGAGCTGCTGATATCAGTCACACATATGATGTAATGTCTCTGGAGGATATAATAGTGCTGGAGTGTTATAAGAGGAGCGGCTGATATCAGTCACATATGATGTAATGTCTCTGGAGGATATAATAGTACTGGAGTGATATAAGAGGAGCGGCTGATATCAGTCACATATGATGTAATGTCTGGAGGATATAATAGTACTGGAGTGATATAAGAGGAGCGGCTGATATCAGTCACACATATGATGTAATGTCTCTGGAGGATATAATAGTACTGGAGTGATATAAGAGGAGCGGCTGATATCAGTCACACATATGATGTAATGTCTGGAGGATATAATAGTACTGGAGTGATATAAGAGGAGCGGCTGATATCAGTCACATATGATGTAATGTCTCTGGAGGATATAATAGTGCTGGAGTGATATAAGAGGTGCGGCTGATATCAGTCACACATATGATGTAATGTCTGGAGGATATAATAGTACTGGGGTGATATAAGAGGAGCTGCTGATATCAGTCACACATATGATGTAATGTCTCTGGAGGATATAATAGTGCTGGAGTGTTATAAGAGGAGCGGCTGATATCAGTCACATATGATGTAATGTCTCTGGAGGATATAATAGTACTGGAGTGATATAAGAGGAGCGGCTGATATCAGTCACATATGATGTAATGTCTGGAGGATATAATAGTACTGGAGTGATATAAGAGGAGCGGCTGATATCAGTCACACATATGATGTAATGTCTCTGGAGGATATAATAGTACTGGAGTGATATAAGAGGAGCGGCTGATATCAGTCACATATGATGTAATGTCTCTGGAGGATATAATAGTACTGGAGTGATATAAGAGGAGCGGCTGATATCAGTCACACATATGATGTAATGTCTCTGGAGGATATAATAGTACTGGAGTGATATAAGAGGAGCGGCTGATATCAGTCACATATGATGTAATGTCTCCGGAGGATATAATAGTACTGGAGTGATATAAGAGGAGCGGCTGATATCAGTCACACATATGATGTAATGTCTCTGGAGGATATAATAGTACTGGAGTGTTATAAGAGGAGCGGCTGATATCAGTCACATATGATGTAATGTCTCTGGAGGATATAATAGTGCTGGAGTGATATAAGAGGAGCGGCTGATATCAGTCACATATGATGTAATGTCTCTGGAGGATATAATAGTACTGGAGTGATATAAGAGGAGCGGCTGATATCAGTCACACATATGATGTAATGTCTCTGGAGGATATAATAGTACTGGAGTGTTATAAGAGGAGCGGCTGATATCAGTCACACATATGATGTAATGTCTCTGGAGGATATAATAGTGCTGGAGTGTTATAAGAGGAGCGGCTGATATCAGTCACACATATGATGTAATGTCTCTGGAGGATATAATAGTACTGGAGTGATATAAGAGGAGCGGCTGATATCAGTCACACATATGATGTAATGTCTCTGGAGGATATAATAGTGCTGGAGTGATATAAGAGGAGCGGCTGATATCAGTCACACATATGATGTAATGTCTCTGGAGGATATAATAGTGCTGGAGTGTTATAAGAGGAGCGGCTGATATCAGTCACACATATGATGTAATGTCTCTGGAGGATATAATAGTACTGGAGTGTTATAAGAGGAGCGGCTGATATCAGTCACACATATGATGTAATGTCTGGAGGATATAATAGTACTGGAGCGTTATAATAATATCAGCCTCCTTTTATCGTATCTTATAATACCCCTGTAATATATTATGGACCCTAAGGCCGATGCCATACAGGAAACCCCTGGTCCTATAGGAAATGTTGGTATGTAATATAGTAGACTCCCCTGTAGCCAGTATCGGATGAGATTTTATAACGCTCCACTATAAAAATGTATTAATGACGGATCTATTCAGATTAATGGATCATGGAGTTCATGGCTGATATTTATTTGATAATGCAGATTAATATCTCCCAGATCTCCCGGCCACAGGTAAAATGGCGTCAGGCGTTATATACGAGCGATTATTTAATTAAGTAACATAAACTTGACAGGTTTCACCTTTCGATTATTAGTTATCGAAACTGCCGTAAACGTTTCCATCCGTGAGCGCCATTCACCCGACTGCGATTAACTACGGCCCCTTAATTACAATCAATAAAATCTATTTTATATTGACTGTTGTGTAGCTACAGACGGGCGCTCGGCGGCGGCCATGACACCTCATTATGTGAGAATTACCTGTAACGCGGAGCAACAATGAGGACGGAATTCATTTTTCTTTCATTGTGAACCAAGAAATCAAAGTATCAACCGAGCGCAAATCAATAACGGATTTACAACGTTATCACAACTGATCCGATCACATGAGCGGAAAATCAACCAAAGGTGTCACCTAAACAACATCCTGACCGCGGGGAGGAGGCTGCTTTATACTACTTATATTCTTATATAAAGGGGGCAGTATTATAGTAGTTATATTCTTATATATAGGGGGCAGTATTATAGTAATTATATTCTTGTATATAGGGGGCAGTATTATAGTAGTTATATTCTTGTATATAGTGGCAGTATTATAGCAGTTATATTCTTGTATATAGGAGCAGTATTATAGTAGTTATATTCTTGTATATAGGAGGCAGTATTATAGTAGTTATGTTCTTGTATATAGGAGCAGTATTATAGTAGTTATATTCTTGTATATAGGAGGCAGTATTATAGTAGTTATATTCTTGTATATAGGAGCAGTATTCTAGTAGTTATATTCTTGTATATAGGGGGCAGTATTATAGTAGTTATATTCTTGTATATAGGGGCAGTATTATAGTAGTTATATTCTTGCATATAGGAGCAGTATTATAGTAGTTATATTCTTGTATATAGGGGACAGTATTATAGTAGTTATATTCTTGTATATAGGGGGCAGTATTATAGTAGTTATATTCTTGTATATAGGAGCAGTATTATAGTAGTTATATTCTTGTATATAGGGGTCAGTATTATAGTAGTTATATTCTTGTATATAGGGGCAGTATTATAGTAGTTATATTCTTGTATATAGGAGCAGTATTCTAGTAGTTATATTCTTGTATATAAGGGCAGTATTATAGTAGTTATATTCTTGTATATAGGAGTAGTATTATAGTAGTTATATTCTTGTATATAGGAGCAGTATTATAGTAGTTATATTCTTGTATATAGGGGCAGTATTATAGTAGTTATATTCTTGTATATAGGGGGCAGTATTATAGTAGTTATATTCTTGTATATAGTAGGCAGTATTATAGTAGTTATATTCTTGTATATAGGGGCAGTATTATAGTAGTTATATTCTTGTATATAGGAGCAGTATTATAGTAGTTATATTCTTGTATATAGGGGCAGTATTATAGTAGTTATATTCTTGTATATAGGGGCAGTATTATAGTAGTTATATTCTTGTATATAGGAGCAGTATTATAGTAGTTATATTCTTGTATATAGGAGGCAGTATTATAGTAGTTATATTCTTGTACATAGGGGCAGTATAATAGTAGTTATATTCTTGTATATAGGGGTAGTATTATAGTAGTTATATTCTTGTATATAGGGGGCAGTATTATAGTAGTTATATTCTTGTATATAGGAGCAGTATTATAGTAGTTATATTCTTGTATATAGGGGGCAGTATTATAGTAGTTATATTCTTGTATATAGGAGGCAGTATTATAGTAGTTATATTCTTGTACATAGGGGCAGTATAATAGTAGTTATATTCTTGTATATAGGGGTAGTATTATAGTAGTTATATTCTTGTATATAGGGGGCAGTATTATAGTAGTTATATTCTTGTATATAGGAGCAGTATTATAGTAGTTATATTCTTGTATATAGGGGGCAGTATTATAGTAGTTATATTCTTGTATATAGGAGGCAGTATTATAGTAGTTATATTCTTGTACATAGGGGCAGTATAATAGTAGTTATATTCTTATATATAGGGGCAGTATTATAGTAGTTATATTCTTGTATATAGGGGACAGTATTATAGTAGTTATATTCTTGTATATAGGGGGCAGTATTATAGTAGTTATATTCTTGTATATAGGGGCAGTATTATAGTAGTTATATTCTTGTATATAGGAGCAGTATTCTAGTAGTTATATTCTTGTATATAGGGGGCAGTATTATAGTAGTTATATTCTTGTATATAGGAGCAGTATAATAGTAGTTATATTCTTATATATAGGGGCAGTATTATAGTAGTTATATTCTTGTATACAGGGGGCAGTATTATAGTAGTTATATTCTTGTATATAGGGGGCAGTATTATAGTAGTTATATTCTTGTATATAGGAGCAGTATTATAGTAGTTATATTCTTGTATATAGGAGCAGTATTATAGTAGTTATATTCTTGTATATAGGGGGCAGTATTATAGTAGTTATATTCTTGTATATAGGAGGCAGTATTATAGTAGTTATATTCTTGTATATAGGGGCAGTATTATAGTAGTTATATTCTTGTATATAGGAGCAGTATTATAGTAGTTATATTCTTGCATATTGGGGGCAGTATTATAGTAGTTATATTCTTGTATATAGGGGGCAGTATTATAGTAGTTATATTCTTGTACATAGGGGCAGTATAATAGTAGTTATATTCTTGTATATAGGGGGCAGTATTATAGTAGTTATATTCTTGTATATAGGGGGCAGTATTATAGTAGTTATATTCTTGTATATAGGAGCAGTATTATAGTAGTTATATTCTTGCATATTGGGGGCAGTATTATAGTAGTTATATTCTTGTATATATGGGGCAGTATTATAGTAGTTATATTCTTGTATATAGGGGCAGTATTATAGTAGTTATATTCCTGTATATAGGGGCAGTATTATAGTAGTTATATTCTTGTATATAGGGCAGTATTATAGTAGTTATATTCTTGTATATAGGGGCAGTATTATAGTAGTTATAATCTTGTATATAGGAGGCAGTATTATAGTAGTCATATTCTTGTATATAGGGGGCAGTATTATAGCAGTTATATTCCTGTATATAGTGGCAGTATTATAGCAGTTATATTCTTGTATATAGGGGCAGTATTAGAGTAGTTATATTCTTGTATATAGGGGGCAGTATTATAGTAGTTATATTCTTGTATATAGGAGCAGTATTATAGTAGTTATATTTTTGAATATAGGGGGCAGTATTATAGTAGTTATATTCTTGTATATAGGGGGCAGTATTATAGTAGTTATATTCTTGTATATAGGGGGCAGTATTATAGTAGTTATATTCTTGTATATAGGAGGCAGTATTATAGTAGTTATATTCTTGTATGTAGGGGCAGTATTGTAGTAGTTATATTCTTGTATATAGGGGCAGTATTATAGTAGTTATATTCTTGTATATAAGGGGCAGTATTATAGTAGCTATATTCTTGTATATAGGGGGCAGTATTATAGTAGTTATATTCTTGTATATAGGGGGCAGTATTATAGTAGTTATATTCTTGTATATAGGGGGCGGTATTATAGTAGTTATATTCTTGTATATAGGAGCAGTAATATAGTAGTTATATTCTTGTATATAGGGGGCAGTATTATAGTAGTTATATTCTTGTATATAGGGGGCAGTATTATAGTAGTCTTATTCTTGTATATAGGGGCAGTATTATAGTAGTTATATTCTTGTATATAGGGGCAGTATTATAGTAGTTATAGTCTTGTATATAGGGGCAGTATTATAGTAGTTATATTCTTGTATATAGGGGGCAGTATTATAGTAGTTATATTCTTGTATATAGGAGCAGTATTATAGTAGTTATATTCTTGTATATAGGGGCGGTATTATAGTAGTTATATTCTTGTATATAGGGGCAATATTATAGTAGTTATATTCTTGTATATAGGAGCAGTATTACAGTAGTTATATTCTTGTATATAGGAGCAGTATTACAGTAGTTATATTCTTGTATATAAGGGGCAGTATTATAGTAGTTATATTCTTGTATATAGGAGCAGTATTATAGTAGTTATATTTTTGAATATAGGGGGCAGTATTATAGTAGTTATATTCTTGTATATAGGGGGCAGTATTATAGTAGTTATATTCTTGTATATAGGGGGCAGTATTATAGTAGTTATATTCTTGTATATAGGAGGCAGTATTATAGTAGTTATATTCTTGTATGTAGGGGCAGTATTGTAGTAGTTATATTCTTGTATATAGGGGCAGTATTATAGTAGTTATATTCTTGTATATAAGGGGCAGTATTATAGTAGCTATATTCTTGTATATAGGGGGCAGTATTATAGTAGTTATATTCTTGTATATAGGGGGCAGTATTATAGTAGTTATATTCTTGTATATAGGGGGCGGTATTATAGTAGTTATATTCTTGTATATAGGAGCAGTAATATAGTAGTTATATTCTTGTATATAGGGGGCAGTATTATAGTAGTTATATTCTTGTATATAGGGGGCAGTATTATAGTAGTCTTATTCTTGTATATAGGGGCAGTATTATAGTAGTTATATTCTTGTATATAGGGGCAGTATTATAGTAGTTATAGTCTTGTATATAGGGGCAGTATTATAGTAGTTATATTCTTGTATATAGGGGGCAGTATTATAGTAGTTATATTCTTGTATATAGGAGCAGTATTATAGTAGTTATATTCTTGTATATAGGGGCGGTATTATAGTAGTTATATTCTTGTATATAGGGGCAATATTATAGTAGTTATATTCTTGTATATAGGAGCAGTATTACAGTAGTTATATTCTTGTATATAAGGGGCAGTATTATAGTAGTTATATTCTTGTATATAGGGGCAGTATTATAGTAGTTATATTCTTGTATACAGAGGCAGTATTATAGTAGTTATATTCTTGTATATAGGGGCAGTATTATAGTAGTTATATTCTTGTATATATGGGGGTCAGTATTATAGTAGTTATATTCCTGTATATAGGGCTAGTATTATAGTAGTTATATTTTTGTATATAGGGGGCAGTATTATAGTAGTTATATTCTTGTATATAGGGGGCAGTATTATAGTAGTTATATTCTTGTATATAGGGGGCAGTATTATAGTAGTTATATTCTTGTATATAGGGGGCAGTATTATAGTAGTTATATTCTTGTATATAGGGGGCAGTATTATAGTAGTTATATTCTTGTATATAGGGGGCAGTATTATAGTAGTTATATTCTTGTATATAGGGGGCAGTATTATAGTAGTTATATTCTTGTATATAGGGTCAGTATTATAGTAGTTATATTCTTGTATATAGGGGGCAGTATTATAGTAGTTATAATCTTGTATATAGGGGGCAGTATTATAGTAGTTATATTCTTGTATATAGGGACAGTATTATAGTAGTTATACTCTTGTATATAGGGGGCAGTATTATAGTAGTTATATTCTTGTATATAGGAGTAGTATTATAGTAGTTATATTTTTGTATATAGGGGGCAGTATTATAGTAGTTATATTCTTGTATATAGGGGGCAGTATTATAGTAGTTATATTCTTGTATATAGGGGGCAGTATTATAGTAGTTATATTCTTGTATATAGGGGGCAGTATTATAGTAGTTATATTCTTGTATATAGGGGGCAGTATTATAGTAGTTATATTCTTGTATATAGGGGCAGTATTATAGTAGTTATATTCTTGTATATAGGGAGCAGTATTATAGTAGTTATATTCTTGTATATAGGGGGCAGTATTATAGTATATTCTTGTATATAGGAGGCAGTATTATAGTAGTTATATTCTTGTATGTAGGGGCAGTATTGTAGTAGTTATATTCTTGTATATAGGGGCAGTATTATAGTAGTTATATTCTTGTATATAAGGGGCAGTATTATAGTAGCTATATTCTTGTATATAGGGGGCAGTATTATAGTAGTTATATTCTTGTATATAGGAGCAGTATTATAGTAGTTATATTCTTGTATATAGGGGCAGTATTGTAGTAGTTATATTCTTGTACATAGGGGCAGTATTATAGTAGTTATATTCTTGTATATAAGGGGCAGTATTATAGTAGTTATATTCTTGTATATAAGGGGCAGTATTATAGTAGCTATATTCTTGTATATAGGGGGCAGTATTATAGTAGTTATATTCTTGTATATAGGAGCAGTATTATAGTAGTTATATTCTTGTATATAGGGGCAGTATTGTAGTAGTTATATTCTTGTATATAAGGGGCAGTATTATAGTAGTTATATTCTTGTATATAGGGGCAGTATTGTAGTAGTTATATTCTTGTACATAGGGGCAGTATTATAGTAGTTATATTCTTGTATATAGGAGCAGTATTATAGTAGTTATATTCTTGTACATAGGGGCAGTATTATAGTAGTTATATTCTTGTATATAAGGGGCAGTATTATAGTAGTTATATTCTTGTATATAGGGGCAGTATTGTAGTAGTTATATTCTTGTACATAGGGGCAGTATTATAGTAGTTATATTCTTGTATATAGGGGCAGTATTATAGTAGTTATATTCTTGTATATAAGGGGCAGTATTATAGTAGCTATATTCTTGTATATAGGGGGCAGTATTATAGTAGTTATATTCTTGTATATAGGAGCAGTATTATAGTAGTTATATTCTTGCATATAGGGGGCAGTATTGTAGTAGTTATATTCTTGTACATAGGGGCAGTATTATAGTAGTTATATTCTTGTATATAGGGGGCAGTATTATAGTAGTTATATTCTTGTATATAGGGGCAGTATTATAGTAGTTATATTCTTGTATATAGGGAGCAGTATTATAGTAGTTATATTCTTGCATATAGGGAGCAGTATTATAGTAGTTATATTCTTGTATATAGGGAGCAGTATTATAGTAGTTATATTCTTGTATATAGGGGGCGGTATTATAGTAGTTATATTCTTGTATATAGGAGCAGTAATATAGTAGTTATATTCTTGTATATAGGGGGCAGTATTATAGTAGTTATATTCTTGTATATAGGGGGCAGTATTATAGTAGTCTTATTCTTGTATATAGGGGCAGTATTATAGTAGTTATATTCTTGTATATAGGGGCAGTATTATAGTAGTTATAGTCTTGTATATAGGGGGCAGTATTATAGTAGTTATATTCTTGTATATAGGGGGCAGTATTATAGTAGTTATATTCTTGTATATAAGGGGCAGTATTATAGTAGTTATATTCATGTATATATGGGCAGTATTATAGTAGTTATATTCTTGTATATAGGGGGCAGTATTATAGTAGTTATATTCTTGTATATAGGAGCAGTATTATAGTAGTTATATTCTTGTATATAGGAGCAGTATTATATTAGTTATATTCCTGTATATAGGGGCAGTATTATAGTAGTTATATTCTTGTATATAGTGTCAGTATTATAGTAGTTATATTCTTGTATATAGGGGGCAGTATTATAGTAGTTATATTCTTGTATATAGGGTCAGTATTATAGTAGTTATATTCTTGTATATAGGGGGGCAGTATTATAGTAGTTATATTCTTGTATATAGGAGCAGTATTATAGTAGTTATATTCTTGTATATAGGGGCAGTATTATATTAGTTATATTCTTGTATATAGGGGGCAGTATTATAGTAGTTATATTCTTGTATATAGGGGCAGTATTATAGTAGTTATATTCTTGTATATAGGGGCAGTATTATAGTAGTTATATTCTTGTATATAGGGGCAGTATTATAGTAGTTATATTCTTGTATATAGGAGCAGTATTATAGTAGTTATATTCTTGTATATAGGGGCAGTATTATAGTAGTTATATTCTTGTATATAGGAGGCAGTATTATAGTAGTTATATTCTTGTATATAGGGGGTAGTATTATAGTAGTTATATTCTTGTATATAGAGGCAGTATTATAGTAGTTATATTCTTGTATATAGGGGGCAGTATTATAGTAGTTATATTCTTGTATATAGGAGCAGTATTATAGTAGTTATATTCTTGTATATAGGGGGCAGTATTATAGTAGTTATATTCTTGTATATAGGGGCAGTATTATAGTAGTTATATTCTTGTATATAGGAGCAGTATTATAGTAGTTATATTCTTGTATATAGGGGCAGTATTATAGTAGTTATATTCTTGTATATAGGAGGCAGTATTATAGTAGTTATATTCTTGTATATAGGGGGTAGTATTATAGTAGTTATATTCTTGTATATAGGAGCAGTATTATAGTAGTTATATTCTTGTATATAGGGGGCAGTATTATAGTAGTTATATTCATGTATATATGGGCAGTATTATAGTAGTTATATTCTTGTATATAGGGGCAGTATTATAGTAGTTATATTCTTGTATATAGGGGCAGTATTATAGTAGTTATATTCTTGTATATAGGGGGAGTATTATAGTAGTTATATTCTTGTATATAGGGGCAGTATTATAGTAGTTATATTCTTGTATATAGGGGCAGTATTATAGTAGTTATATTCTTGTATATAGGGCAGTATTATAGTAGTTATATTCTTGTATATAGGGGCAGTATTATAGTAGTTATATTCTTGTATATAGGGGGCAGTATTATAGTAGTTATATTCTTGTATATAGGGAGCAGTATTATAGTAGTTATATTCTTGTATATAGGAGCAGTATTATAGTAGTTATATTCTTGTATATAAGGGACAGTATTATAGTAGTTACATTCTTGTATATAGGAGCAGTATTATAGTAGTTATATTCTTGTATATAGGAGCAGTATTATAGTAGTTATATTCTTGTATATAGGGAGCAGTATTATAGTAGTTATATTCTTGTATATGGGAGGCAGTATTATAGTAGTTATATTCTTGTATATAGGGGGCAGTATTATAGTAGTTATATTCTTGTATATAGGGAGCAGTATTATAGTAGTTATATTCTTGTATATAGGGGCAGTATTATAGTAGTTATATTCTTGTATATAGGGGGCAGTATTATAGTAGTTATATTCTTGTATATAAGGGGCAGTATTATAGTGTATCTTATATCATGTTAATTTGAACAATGACCGGAGTTGTCCTTTAAGTAATATACATTTTTGCGGCCATAGTAACAGGCATCTTGCTGGCTGTGAATTATTTTCTGTGTAAACGTTGCTGATGTGTAATATAATCAGGAATAAACCAGACCCGTTTTGTGTTCGCAGCAATGTTATTATTATCCTGCGTCTCCCCCGTATCACTATACAGGGGCGACTGCATTTCCACCTGCATCGGGCCTTTCCGTTATTCTGCGTCCGTCAGTGAAGAACAAGGGAAAAAACGGAAATGAAGGACACCATCGGCGGTCAACGGATCCTATTGACTTCAATGGATCCCGTCAAATTTCCGTCGGTGTCTGTGGTTTTACCAGAAACAATATTGTAGCGTGCTGCGCTATTGTTTCCGGTATTCTCGGCCGGATCTGCGACGGAGCCTCCAACGCAGATGTGAACGAGGCCTCGATTCTCACACTATAAACCCTCCCCCGTCTCTGTGTATAAGACGAGATGAGCGGTGTCCTTATCCATGTGCTGAACCTCGGCTGATCTCCAATCTCCATCACATAACGTCTTGGATGGAGCCGGCGGGAGATGTCAGGAATTATCACTGTGTGACTTCCAATCACTCGCCCTAGTGACAAAATCTAAGATGACGGACGCAGGAACGATACCTTCTGCCGCTCTATATTTAAATCTAATCCTACTTGCCTATAAGGGTTGTCACACAGCTTTCTAGAAACCCAGAATGGCATATAAATCTGCATAGTTCTCTTTTCTATTGTTCTACTGATGTGTCAGTCTTCACTGTATTTCTGTCATTCTATTCATGAATCAGGAAGAACTGGATGAACGCAGTTCTAGGCGCTGTCCGTATATGGCGGTTCTGCGGTATGCGGGATAAGCAACTTTTTAATATAGACTATACTAATTACTTTAATCACAACGTCTTAATATACTATTATAATCGGAATCGCGCTCATCATGTCCAAGTTATACGAAAGGGGATGCCATAGTGGCATCCTCGAAATAGAAGTGGGGCGCTATAACATGGCTGCCAAGGAAAGTGGCCTAAGGATGCAAATGTTGCGGCAGCCCGGCCATAGCAGCAACAATGAAGACTTGAATTTGTGCGAGGAAAAGCGGCGCTACTTAAATTGCGCAAAAGTTGCATCATGTGACCCCAGTCTCATCATATCTACTGCTAGAATTAAGTAAAAATAACCCAAGAAGGTCACATACAAGTCAATGACTAAGCAGCTGCAAGGGTTAATGTGGCGCACACTGGTGGAGTGAAACGCGTTGTAAATCCCAGGTCTGCAGCGATATCATGAGGTCTAAATCCCGATGTGTAGTAGTTTGTTAAATGTCTTACATAGCGGCCCACACTCCTGCCGCACAGAATGGAGACCACGCTGAGACCTATGAATGACACGGAAAACGTGTGTACGAGACGCGGCGACCATGGCGCAGGATCAGGCTCTGAAGACATGACAGCGACTCACAACTCTCCTGCCTCCGCCATCTGCCCCTCCAACATCTTACGGATTAATCTCCAGACGGGGGGGAAGGGAGGGGGGCAACATCTGGAGAAGTGAAGGAGTAGTGTGAGCTGGCGTCGGGCACTGCCAACACATTGAGGGCTGCTTCACAAATATTGAGATTGAATGAGAAACGCGTTAACCATCCCCCCCTCAAAAACGGCACTGCAATAGAAATAAAAAATGCATGTGATGACGCGTTTCGGGTCTTTTTCTCAGTTGAAGTCAATGGGGAAATATAAGGACGGCAGAGGCTCAGAAACGCGCGACCGTCCTGTGTGAACGGGAATTCATTGTCCCCCATTGTTTTTACACCTAACATCTGGCGCAGCTACAGGGAGATTTTATAGGGAACGTAATCAGACGTGATCTATTAACGGCAGCGACCTGCTACGTCGTGGCACGCACGGGGTTAACCATAAAGCCCATTGGTCTCCTGGCCCCGTAATGGATGTTCCCATGCCACTCGCGTTCTCAGGGGACGTGTGTATACAGCTGGGAACCGTCTCTCCCGCCTCTCCTTCACTTTACCAAATAGGGTTATCCTCGCAGAACGCTCGCTCTGGCGCCCGGCATGATAAGGGCTCTGCCTGGCACTGCTGCCTCCGCACTGCTGGCCTGGGAAGGAATTTCCTCTATATGTGGACGGAATGTACTGATGTGCGGCTCCAGTATCCATCGCTAGAGCGCAGAAAAATGACGCAATCGCTTAAAAAATACGGAGGATGAAATGTGCGCCATTTTTATTAATGCATTGCGACTGCTTTTGGCGTGGCTAGGAAGTCGCGGTTCAGCTACATACAATATATGTCATTGAATTGCTTAAAGGCTTCGCAAAAATGGCGCAAGGTTTAGCTCATCCGACGTGTGCGCCATTTTGAGATGCAAATGTAGTGCGTTGATACATATGTTGCAATATTACTGCCTAGCCACGCCCCTTTTTCATATCAAGCTATTGGTAATTAGGGAATCGTAATTTGTCGCCATGTGGCGGACGTTTAGAGCGTCATATATTGTGACGCCACTGCGCCATTTTGCTCTTAGCGACACGGCGGTAGACTTTTATTTATAACTTTACGGAGCGTCCCACCCCTGTATGACCGCCGTACCCCAGACGCTCGACTCTGAGCTGTTTATAACATGGAAATGTCTCGGCCGTTCCCACCGGTCCGGACCGGAGCCTGGGAATTAACCCCTGAGGCGCTGCACTGCACTCCGTTTTGGGAATTTGGAGCTTTATATGAAGGACGGTTAGACGGGAGTCATGGGAAGCGATGGCCGACAGGTCACAAAGAACAAGCTCCCAGGCCGCCATGTTTACCGGAGCAGAGGATTTTGGTTAAGGATTTTTTCAAGTTCAAGATATCTGCTTGTTGTCAGTGAATGTAAACATTCTTGTTCAAATCCAGAGACTGAAAACCTTTACAAACCTAATACTTCTCACAGCTGAGGGTTCGTTACAACTGTATCTTGTCTAGACAATCTTCTGCACACCCTGTAAAGATCTTGTACTAACCAGGCCTGACCAGCCGACACACAGCATAATGGATGATCAATCTGAGCAGGACTTGGTAGACGTCGCCAGTTATGTCAGCTGTATAGACTGGCGGACTCTCAACATTTACTCACACTTCTTTTGCTACGGTCCATACGATTTTTAAGAAAAATCGTGTTACGGTTTCTGGTCTTTTGACACCAAGGATACAGATACGACCCCTGTCCATATGTCCTATTAGGGCTTAGGGATGTCACAAAGTGGGGGCCCCTATGTAAGAGCGGATCGCTTGCATTTCATTTGATGTCAGCCGTATGTATGGCTGACCGGAGCTTTCCCCAACGATAACAGATGATCTACCCATGCGGATTTCTTTTTGAAAAAGTGTTATCTTCATGAAACAACCCCTTTAATTAAAGAGCTCTAAAAGATCTAGAGCTACAGTCACAATTCTGCAGCTTCAGAGCTGAAATCTCACAGGATTTCCTGCTTGTTCAGTAGCAGCACAGCACTTGCTCTGATGATTTGCATTTTGAAGTATAATACAGGATGTAACTCAGGATCAGTACAGGATAAGTAATGTAATGTATGTACACAGTGACTCCACCAGCAGAATAGTGAGTGCAGCTCCGGAGTATAATACAGGATGTAACTCAGGATCAGTACAGGATAAGTAATGTAATGTATGTACACAGTGACTCCACCAGCAGAATAGTGAGTGCAGCTCTGGAGTATAATACAGGATGTAACTCAGGATCAGTACAGGATAAGTAATGTAATGTATGTACACAGTGACTCCACCAGCAGAATAGTGAGTGCAGCTCTGGAGTATAATACAGGATATAACTCAGGATCAGTACAGGATAAGTAATGTAATGTATGTACACAGTGACTCCACCAGCAGAATAGTGAGTTCAGCTCTGCAGTATAATACAGGATGTAACTCAGGGTCAGTACAGGATAAGTAATGTAATGTATGTACACAGTGACTCCACCAGCAGAATAGTGAGTGCAGCTCTGGAGTATAATACAGGATATAACTCAGGATCAGTACAGGATAAGTAATGTAATGTATGTACACAGTGATTCCACCAGCAGAATAGTGAGTGTAGCTCTGGAGTATAATACAGGATGTAACTCAGGATCAGTACAGGATAAGTAATGTAATGTATGTACACAGTGACTCCACCAGCAGAATAGTGAGTGCAGCTCTGGAGTATAATACAGGATGTAACTCAGGATCAGTACAGGATAAGTAATGTAATGTATGTACACAGTGACTCCACCAGCAGAATAGTGAGTGCAGCTCTGGAGTATAATACAGGATGTAACTCAGGATCAGTACAGGATAAGTAATGTAATGTATGTACACAGTGACTCCACCAGCAGAATAGTGAGTGCAGCTCTGGAGTATAATAGAGGATGTAACTCAGGATCAGTACAGGATAAGTAATGTAATGTATGTACACAGTGACTCCACCAGCAGAATAGTGAGTGCAGCTCTGGGGTATAATACAGGATGTAACTCAGGATCAGTACAGGATAAGTAATGTAATGTATGTACACTGACTCCACCAGCAGAATAGTGAGTGCAGCTCTGGAGTAAAACACAGGATATAACTCAGGATCAGTATAGGATAAGTAATGTATACAGTAAACCATGTTCAGAGCAGTTTGTTTTATATTAAAGGCTGCCGAATATTGAACTTCTCAGCATCATGTTGAGATTCCGGAAATGTGACCTGGAGGCTGTAATGAAGACAGGGCGCCGTGTTTTACTTATACACTATAATATTATATTCAGCGTTGTCAGGGGCCGGGGTTCTCTATCATGATATAGAGGATGATTGTCGCCAATAGGGCAAAATAGAATCTGTACAGCTCTGGAGTATAATAACTCAGGATCAGTACAGGATAAGTAATGTAATGTATGTACACAGTGACTCCACCAGCAGAATAGTGAGTGCAGCTCTGGAGTATAATACAGGATGTAACTCAGGATCAGTACAGGATAAGTAATGTAATGTATGTACACAGTGACTCCACCAGCAGAATAGTGAGTGCAGCTCTGGAGTATAATACAGGATGTAACTGAGGATCAGTACAGGATAAGTAATGTAATGTATGTACACAGTGACTCCACCAGCAGAATAGTGAGTTCAGCTCTGCAGTATAATACAGGATGTAACTCAGGGTCAGTACAGGATAAGTAATGTAATGTATGTACACAGTGACTCCACCAGCAGAATAGTGAGTGCAGCTCTGGAGTATAATACAGGATGTAACTCAGGATCAGTACAGGATAAGTAATGTAATGTATGTACACAGTGACTCCACCAGCAGAATAGTGAGTGCAGCTCTGGAGTATAATGCAGGATGTAACTCAGGATCAGTACAGGATAATTATGTATGTATACAGTGACTCCACCAGCAGAATAGTGACTGCAGCTCTGGAGTATAATGCAGGATGTAACTCAGGATCAGTACAGGATAAGTAATGTATGTATACAGTGACTCCACCAGCAGAATAGTGAGTACAGCTCTGAAGGATTATACAGGATGTAACTCAGGATCAGTACAGGATAAGTAATGTAATGTATGTACACAGTGACTCCACCAGCAGAATAGTGAGTGCAGCTCTGGAGTATAATACAGGATGTAACTGAGGATCAGTACAGGATAAGTAATGTAATGTATGTACACAGTGACTCCACCAGCAGAATAGTGAGTTCAGCTCTGCAGTATAATACAGGATGTAACTCAGGGTCAGTACAGGATAAGTAATGTAATGTATGTACACAGTGACTCCACCAGCAGAATAGTGAGTGCAGCTCTGGAGTATAATACAGGATGTAACTCAGGATCAGTACAGGATAAGTAATGTAATGTATGTACACAGTGACTCCACCAGCAGAATAGTGAGTGCAGCTCTGGAGTATAATGCAGGATGTAACTCAGGATCAGTACAGGATAATTATGTATGTATACAGTGACTCCACCAGCAGAATAGTGACTGCAGCTCTGGAGTATAATGCAGGATGTAACTCAGGATCAGTACAGGATAAGTAATGTATGTATACAGTGACTCCACCAGCAGAATAGTGAGTACAGCTCTGAAGGATTATACAGGATGTAACTCATGTATGTAATGTATTTACACAGTGATGCCGCTGTCCATGTGGATTATATCTGTATAGAAACTATAACATGATCCAAAGTAGACATATACGTTAAATGTGGCCATATGTAAGATGAATTAATACGGCTATTTAGTGGGTCCAGGTGCACTGACCCCTATAATAAGTCCCAGTTAGGGACCAGAAGCTCGCCAGCACTGTATACAACACACGGCCTCCCTGATTCTCTGATATATACTAATAGTGGACAGATGTCCAGCCGTCTTGTTTCGGATCTGCTCCTCTATTTCCTGCACTATGAGGTCTTATTTAGGCCGCGCGGCAGATCTGACGCAATGATCGCTATGTTTGGTACATGACGGTTTTTCACCCGTCTCCGGCCCCTGGATGAGTACGTGGGATAATTACCTTCATGCTGCACTGATTCCGCCGTATTGTCCACAACTGCTGCCTGAGAACTCGTGCGGTTCTGTCAATTATTTTTAGAATCGCTCCCTTTATGAGCAGGAGGAATCCCAAAAGAGAACAGTGAAAATGCAGGGGAGGAAATTCCCAGTGTCTTCCCTGACAGACAATAAGAAGGGACAGCCTAAATCTATCAGAACGTTCGTGAAACCTCCAGAAGCTAAAAACCTGTACAGAGCTGATGCTGCGTTTTTACGTCCCTGTTTAAATGCGTTTTTTTGCCACGGATCGAGACGAAATTGTGCGGTTTTGCCGCGGTTGACGACAAAAAAAACGCATTCAACCCAGCCTAATACTCCTCACAGCTGAGGATTGAGTTACAATCTCACCAGACTAGACCATGCTCCATTTCCCCTGCGCTGATACATTGTAACAAACTTTCGGGGGCAGGAAAGAGATTTGTGCTGCTGCACACACAGCATTGCCTAGGTTGGATACAATTGTAACAAACCCTCAGCAGTGAGAAGTTCTTAGGTCTGTAGGTGTTTTTAGCCACTGGATGTAAAAAGGAATGTCCCCTTTCACTGACAGCATGTAGAGATCTTGAAAATAATAAAGTCAAATTAGCCACAAAGAAAAAAAAAATCTCAACTCATTTTCTGTTTAGCCGTTATATCTGGGTCTGGGAAAGCAGAGTGTCAACCAATGTTGTCACCCAGCTTTCCCAAACCCCAGAATGGCACCTTGGTCGCGGATAGATTACAGCACTGCTACGCTGGATGACAACCAATATTATTAGGCTGAGTTCACACGTCGCGGATTCGTGCGGTTTTTACCGCAACGTGGGCATAAGAATTTCTGAATCTCATCCAAATGCTGCAGAATTTCCGCACAGAATTCCGTTTACGCTACTCGGGAACACGGCCTTATAGAGGATTCACCCAGCTTTCCCAGACTAATGAATGGCAAATCTGCCGTATTATAGATCAATGAGTATAGAGAGCTAACTAATATGATTGCCACCCACAGGGCTTGTCACCCAGCTTTACCAGTCTCCTGAATGGCAAATCTGTAGAACAATATGTAGTGGAGGATAGCAGTCTGGGAAGGAATATTACAGCTCCTTCGGGGGTTATCACCCAGCTTTTCCAGACCCCTGAACAACAAAGCTGCCAAGATATAAAGCAATAAAAGGGTGGGGAGATAACTAGGACCATTTGTCATTCAGGAGTCTTGAAAAGCTGGGTGACAACCCCTGTGGGAGATGAAATGGTGGCCATATTGGTTTCCACCCAACTTTCCCAGAAACAGATAAAACCAAGAAACAGCTTAATACAATATGTAACAACGTGACAGAAGGAGATGACGATGCTGCAGATTATGGGGAGCTGCGGGGCTCCGCAGGGGAGGCTGGGAGTGGTAGTCCAGCAGTGGCCTTGCCCTCGGCTCTCCTGGTGAGGTTCACATCGCCGCCTATGACGACCTTTCCAAGGTCAGAAGAATTTAAGATTCCTTCTCCACTTTCCAGTGACTCATGAAGATGACATTTCCCGGCTCTCGTCTCAATTACCACAACGCAATCAGCCGCAATTGTAACGGAAAAAAAAAAAGGAGATTTATATTTATAAAAAAAATAAAAAATAAAAGATAAAAAAATATATATTTTTAATAACGGAAATAATTCCTACAGATTCCGGAAATGAGGGGGGAGGGGGGGGACACGGCTGCACGGCGGTTTTTTTCAGGCGCCGATTGTAACGCTGCCCTGATACACTGTATATACCCAGAGCCTGAGAATTACATAACCACTGCAGATCCAGAGGAGGCACGGACTCCAGGTTACCATAGAGCTTGGATGTTACTATCGACGAGCGCAGTGTCGGATGCTCCAATATCTCACAGCGGCGGTTCTTAAAGGGCCAGACCGCTAATGTACCGTGCAGCATCAATAATAATTACCCCTGACAGCGACAGGAAGAGATATAATGGGGCAATTATATATAGGGGGGGGGGTGTATTTAGCACAGGGGGGCTTCTACGGTCGGCATTGGATTAAATGCAGATGCGCCGCCCGTCCCCCGGTGGACAGGGTAGCCGACTGCAATGCAGCCATAGAACATGCAGCGCTCGGAGCGTGACCCACTTCACTCAGGACACATGTTCTGCTCGCCGGCCGCACTGCAGCGTGTGAATTTTCGACGCTTCCCACTGCGAGCCAATTAATTCTCGCCTGCACAGATGTCTCAGCAAGTCTCCTATACACACAATGGCGAGTCTGATAATCACACAGATCCATCAAACT
Organism: Rhinoderma darwinii; assembly: GCF_050947455.1. Lineage (NCBI taxonomy): Eukaryota > Metazoa > Chordata > Amphibia > Anura > Rhinodermatidae > Rhinoderma > Rhinoderma darwinii. Next base: position 107,117 of record NW_027464019.1, on the reverse strand, counting down.
GAGGCGCGGAATTATCTCAGGGTAAAAAAAAAGAGCCGTCAATCAACACCAACGTAGCGGTTAATCATTGCTAAGAGCTTCTGCAGCATCTGCGCAGCGTCAAAAAGGGGTATCAATTAGCACGGGTATACGCCTTTAATTCTTAAAGGGCCACCGAGGGAAAAAAAAAAAAAAAGACTGAAAATGTGTTTATAGGACTGTTCACGGGTGAAGGCGGAGGCGCGACTCCATGTTTACTGACCATCACATGATAACTGTGGGGAAGAAATATTCAGGTGATAGACCCCCAGGACAACTGTGCGCGGTCCGACTGCCCAACCACAGCGTCTATCCCTGAACACCATACACAAACGGATGAAATCCCATAAATAACGTTCCGATCGCACCAAGAATCGGTACAAATAAATATACGTAACGCCAAATCAATCAATAGCGACAGAAAATCCTCGGTGACGACCTTCATCCCTCCATGTTTAAGGAGGACCCTGCAAACAGCTCCTCGTATCTCAGCTTCCGGAGGACAAAATGGAGGGAGGGGATAGTGGGGTTTCGGGTTTAATATGGAGTCAGCCTTTTAGGGACCATGTCCATGCACTAAATCCCAGCTGAAGCCTGATGTCCATGGTAGTGAGACCCCTGCCCGCCCTCAGACAACCAATGTACCGAAAAAAAGGACGTGATGTAGAGAAGGCGACGTTTTTACCACACGATAAACCGCGCAAGCGCCATTTTATAATGGAGAACGATCGTCCACCTCGAGTAAAAACCCCATGAAGCCTGTTGCCCATAGTAACCAGTGTTAATCATAACAACCAATCAGATGACAGCTTTCATTTTCCCCTTGCTGGTTTGAAGTGATCTGATTGGTTGCTATGGGCAACGCTGACATTTTCTCTTAGAACAGTACTCACGCTCAGTGATGGTTGCTATGCAAACAACTGCATGGCAACCTGTAAAAAACAAAAACATCACCACACACCTGAAGAAACCGCACGTCTGTAAATAAACACCACCACACGGCGAGGTTCATATATGGCGCCACAAGGTCGACCTTTCTGATCATGAGGTAGCATATAGTCGTGTTCTGGCCGCCGCCATATTTTACCTCAGATTGTGGTACTCAGGATTATTACGACATGGTGGTTACCAGTGCCGCCATGTTTGAACTTTGCCTATATCTTCTGTCTTGTTACCTAGCAACAAGATACCAACAAGATGATCTACCCGCTCGCTCCTCATCTCCTGTCATATACTGCAATGACGGTCGAGGGTTAACTCTATAGGATCGGCAGTAATGCGGTACTACCCCCTACATCTGGCGGACATTGTACCCGTCACTTTACTGTAAATCTTTCTGACACTGAGTAAAGAAAAGCTCCGGTAAACAAACCACGAGGCAGCCATATGTACTGACCAGATGACGACCGCGGGATTCTTACAGTTACGACCTTATGGGGTTTGTACCGTCTCGACGACCGGATTCCATTTTACGGCCTGGATATGGATAATTACTCACACCTGGATGACTACTGCCTTAAAGGGCAACTCCACTCACGCCTAATATTACCAAGCTGGTGCGGGAATCCTTCCTGAGTTACTGGGAAGACATTTTATAACATAGCACTTTTATCTCCTTCCCATCATGCAACAGATTTCATTAGTTTAGAAATGTAGAGTATGAGCGATCAAGGGGCGCGGGGGGAGGGGCCGTGACAACAGCTCTGAGCTTCTTCTAATGGTCAACGAGCCGACATTACAGAGAAAATAGTTTTTAGCACGTGGGAAATCATTTCCTTTTTGCAAAACTACAACTCCCAGCATGCCCTAAATGTCCCCCCTACAGTGCCAGTCAGGAGGAATTAGCTCCTCCCTCCTAACTTGGAATTTGGGCTCATCTTGTTTTATAGGCAGGAAAATGTCATGTGACCACTTCCAGCTCTTGTGAATGGCTGAGAGGGTTGAAGATATTTTACTGCCCCTGACTGGGACTTTGTAGTGGCTAAAATTGTGCCCTGTAGTTCTTATAATAGTAGCAACGGGAGAGAAAGTGTATACATCAACATACATTATAAACTTCAATGTGGATCTATATGTATACTTAAAGGGCCACCAACAGGAAACTTTACATTGGCTAATATAAGAGGAGCGGCTGATATCAGTCACATATGATGTAATGTCTCTGGAGGATATAATAGTACTGGAGTGATATAAGAGGAGCGGCTGATATCAGTCACATATGATGTAATGTCTCTGGAGTATATAATAGTGCTGGAGTGATATAAGAGGGGCGGCTGATATCAGTCACATATGATGTAATGTCTCTGGAGGATATAATAGTGCTGGAGTGATATAAGGGGAGCGGCTGATATCAGTCACACATATGATGTAATGTCTCTGGAGGATATAATAGTGCTGGAGTGATATAAGAGGAGCGGCTGATATCAGTCACATATGATGTAATGTCTCTGGAGGATATAATAGTACTGGAGTGATATAAGAGGAGCGGCTGATATCAGTCACATATGATGTAATGTCTCTGGAGGATATAATAGTGCTGGAGTGATATAAGAGGAGCGGCTGATATCAGTCACACATATGATGTAATGTCTCTGGAGGATATAATAGTGCTGGAGTGATATAAGAGGAGCGGCTAATATCAGTCACACATATGATGTAATGTCTCTGGAGGATATAATAGTGCTGGAGTGATATAAGAGGAGCGGCTGATATCAGTCACACATATGATGTAATGTCTCTGGAGGATATAATAGTGCTGGAGTGATATAAGAGGAGCGGCTAATATCAGTCACACATATGATGTAATGTCTCTGGAGGATATAATAGTGCTGGAGTGATATAAGAGGAGCGGCTGATATCAGTCACATATATGATGTAATGTCTCTGGAGGATATAATAGTACTGGAGTGATATAAGAGGAGCGGCTGATATCAGTCACATATGATGTAATGTCTCTGGAGGATATAATAGTGCTGGAGTGATATAAGAGGAGCGGCTGATATCAGTCACACATATGATGTAATGTCTCTGGAGGATATAATAGTACTGGAGTGATATAAGAGGAGCGGCTGATATCAGTCACATATGATGTAATGTCTCTGGAGGATATAATAGTGCTGGAGTGATATAAGAGGGGCGGCTGATATCAGTCACATATGATGTAATGTCTCTGGAGGATATAATAGTGCTGGAGTGATATAAGGGGAGCGGCTGATATCAGTCACATATGATGTAATGTCTCTGGAGGATATAATAGTACTGGAGTGATATAAGAGGAGCGGCTGATATCAGTCACACATATGATGTAATGTCTCTGGAGGATATAATAGTACTGGAGTGATATAAGAGGAGCGGCTGATATCAGTCACACATATGATGTAATGTCTCTGGAGGATATAATAGTGCTGGAGTTATATAAGGGGAGCGGCTGATATCAGTCACACATATGATGTAATGTCTCTGGAGGATATAATAGTACTGGAGTGATATAAGAGGAGCGGCTGATATCAGTCACATATGATGTAATGTCTCTGGAGGATATAATAGTACTGGAGTGATATAAGAGGAGCGGCTGATATCAGTCACATATGATGTAATGTCTCTGGAGGATATAATAGTGCTGGAGTGATATAAGAGGAGCGGCTGATATCAGTCACATATGATGTAATGTCTCTGGAGGATATAATAGTACTGGAGTGATATAAGAGGAGCGGCTGATATCAGTCACATATGATGTAATGTCTCTGGAGGATATAATAGTGCTGGAGTGTTATAAGAGGAGCGGCTGATATCAGTCACATATGATGTAATGTCTCTGGAGGATATAATAGTACTGGAGTGATATAAGAGGAGCGGCTGATATCAGTCACATATGATGTAATGTCTCTGGAGGATATAATAGTGCTGGAGTGATATAAGAGGAGCGGCTGATATCAGTCACACATATGATGTAATGTCTCTGGAGGATATAATAGTGCTGGAGTGATATAAGAGGAGCGGCTAATATCAGTCACACATATGATGTAATGTCTCTGGAGGATATAATAGTACTGGAGTGATATAAGAGGAGCGGCTGATATCAGTCACATATGATGTAATGTCTCTGGAGGATATAATAGTACTGGAGTGATATAAGAGGAGCGGCTGATATCAGTCACATATAGGATGTAATGTCTCTGGAGGATATAATAGTGCTGGAGTGTTATAAGAGGAGCGGCTGATATCAGTCACACATATGATGTAATGTCTCTGGAGGATATAATAGTGCTGGAGTGATATAAGAGGAGCGGCTGATATCAGTCACACATGTGATGTAATGTCTCTGGAGGATATAATAGTACTGGAGTGATATAAGAGGAGCGGCTGATATCAGTCACACATATGATGTAATGTCTCTGGAGGATATAATAGTACTGGAGTGATATAAGAGGAGCGGCTGATATCAGTCACATATGATGTAATGTCTCTGAAGGATATAATAGTGCTGGAGTGTAATAGGAGGAGCGGCTGATATCAGTCACACATATGATGTAATGTCTCTGGAGGATATAATAGTACTGGAGTGATATAAGAGGAGCGGCTGATATCAGTCACACATATGATGTAATGTCTGGAGGATATAATAGTGCTGGAGTGATATAAGAGGAGCGGTTGATATCAGTCACACATATGATGTAATGTCTCTGGAGGATATAATAGTACTGGAGTGATATAAGAGGAGCGGCTGATATCAGTCACATATGATGTAATGTCTCTGAAGGATATAATAGTGCTGGAGTGTAATAGGAGGAGCGGCTGATATCAGTCACACATATGATGTAATGTCTCTGGAGGATATAATAGTACTGGAGTGATATAAGAGGAGCGGCTGATATCAGTCACACATATGATGTAATGTCTGGAGGATATAATAGTGCTGGAGTGATATAAGAGGAGCGGCTGATATCAGTCACACATATGATGTAATGTCTCTGGAGGATATAATAGTGCTGGAGTGATATAAGAGGAGCGGCTGATATCAGTCACATATATGATGTAATGTCTGGAGGATATAATAGTACTGGAGTGTTATACGAGGAGCAGCTGATATCAGTCACACATATGATGTAATGTCTCTGGAGGATATAATAGTACTGGAGTGATATAAGAGGAGCGGCTGATATCAGTCACACATATGATGTAAGGTCTCTGGAGGATATAATAGTACTGGAGTGATATAAGAGGAGCGGCTGATATCAGTCAAACATATGATGTAATGTCTCTGGAGGATATAATAGTACTGGAGTGATATAAGAGGAGCGGCTGATATCAGTCACATATGATGTAATGTCTCTGGAGGATATAATAGTACTGGAGTGATATAAGAGGAGCGGCTGATATCAGTCACACATATAATGTAATGTCTCTGGAGGATATAATAGTACTGGAGTGTTATAAGAGGAGCGGCTGAAATCAGTCACATATGATGTAATGTCTCTGGAGGATATAATAGTACTGGAGTGATATAAGAGGAGCGGCTGATATCAGTCACATATGATGTAATGTCTCTGGAGGATATAATAGTGCTGGAGTGTTATAAGAGGAGCGGCTGATATCAGTCACATATATGATGTAATGTCTCTGGAGGATATAATAGTACTGGAGTGATATAAGAGGAGCGGCTGATATCAGTCACACATATGATGTAATGTCTCTGGAGGATATAATAGTGCTGGAGTAATAGAAGAGGAGCGGCTGATATCAGTCACATATGATGTAATGTCTCTGGAGGATATAATAGTGCTGGAGTGATATAAGAGGAGCGGCTGATATCAGTCACATATATGATGTAATGTCTCTAGAGGATATAATAGTACTGGAGTGATATAAGAGGAGCGGCTGATATCAGTCACATATATGATGTAATGTCTCTGGAGGATATAATAGTACTGGAGTGATATAAGAGGAGCGGCTGATATCAGTCACACATATGATGTAATGTCTCTGGAGGATATAATAGTACTGGAGTGTTATAAGAGGAGCGGCTGATATCAGTCACACATATGATGTAATGTCTCTGGAGGATATAATAGTACTGGAGTGATATAAGAGGAGCGGCTGATATCAGTCACACATATGATATAATGTCTCTGGAGGATATAATAGTACTGGAGTGTTATAAGAGGAGCTGCTGATATCAGTCACATATGATGTCATGTCTCTGGAGGATATAATAGTACTGGAGTGTTATAAGAGGAGCGGCTGATATCAGTCACATATGGTGTAATGTCTCTGGAGGATATAATAGTACTGGAGTGTTATAAGAGGAGCGGCTGATATCAGTCACACATATGATGTAATGTCTGGAGGATATAATAGTACTGGAGTGTTATAAGAGGAGCGGCTGATATCAGTCACACATATGATGTAATGTCTCTGGAGGATATAATAGTACTAGAGTGATATAGGAGAAGCGGCTGATATCAGTCACATATGATGTAATGTCTCTGGAGGATATAATAGTACTGGAGTGATATAAGAGGAGCGGCTGATATCAGTCACATGATGTAATGTCTCTGGAGGATATAATAGTGCTGGAGTGATATAAGAGGAGCGGCTGATATCAGTCACACATATGATATAATGTCTCTGGAGGATATAATAGTACTGGAGTGTTATAAGAGGAGCTGCTGATATCAGTCACACATATGATGTAATGTCTCTGGAGGATATAATAGTGCTGGAGTGATATAAGTGGAGCGGCTGATATCAGTCACACATATGATGTAATGTCTCTGGAGGATATAATAGTACTGGAGTGATATAAGAGGAGCGGCTGATATCAGTCACACATGATGTAATGTCTCTGGAGGATATAATAGTGCTGGAGTGATATAAGAGGAGCGGCTGATATCAGTCACATATATGATGTAATGTCTCTGGAGGATATAATAGTGCTGGAGTGATATAAGAGGAGCGGCTGATATCAGTCACACATATGATGTAATGTCTCTGGAGGATATAATAGTACTGGAGTGATATAAGAGGAGCGGCTGATATCAGTCACACATATGATGTAATGTCTCTGGAGGATATAATAGTGCTGGAGTGATATAAGAGGAGCGGCTGATATCAGTCACATATGATGTAATGTCTCTGGAGGATATAATAGTACTGGAGTGATATAAGAGGAGCGGCTGATATCAGTCACACATATGATGTAATGTCTGGAGGATATAATAGTGCTGGAGTGTTATAAGAGGAGCGGCTGATATCAGTCACACATATGATGTAATGTCTCTGGAGGATATAATAGTACTGGAGTGTTATAAGAGGAGCGGCTGATATCAGTCACACATATGATGTAATGTCTGGAGGATATAATAGTACTGGAGTGTTATAAGAGGAGCGGCTGATATCAGTCACACATATGATGTAATGTCTGGAGGATATAATAGTACTGGAGTGTTATAAGAGGAGCGGCTGATATCAGTCACACATATGATGTAATGTCTCTGGAGGATATAATAGTGCTGGAGTGTAATAAGAGGAGCCGCTGATATCAGTCACACATATGATGTAATGTCTCTGGAGGATATAATAGTACTGGAGTGATATAAGAGGAGCGGCTGATATCAGTCACACATATGATGTAATGTCTCTGGAGGATATAATAGTACTGGAGTGATATAAGAGGAGCGGCTGATATCAGTCACACATATGATGTAATGTCTGGAGGATATAATAGTGCTGGAGTGATATAAGAGGAGCGGCTGATATCAGTCACATATGATGTAATGTCTCTGGAGGATATAATAGTGCTGGAGTGATATAAGAGGAGCGGCTGATATCAGTCACATATATGATGTAATGTCTCTGGAGGATATAATAGTACTGGAGTGATATAAGAGGAGCGGCTGATATCAGTCACACATATGATGTAATGTCTCTGGAGGATATAATAGTACTGGAGTGATATAAGAGGAGCGGCTGATATCAGTCACACATATGATGTAATGTCTCTGGAGGATATAATAGTGCTGGAGTGATATAAGAGGAGCGGCTGATATCAGTCACATATGATGTAATGTCTCTGGAGGATATAATAGTGCTGGAGTGATATAAGAGGAGCGGCTGATATCAGTCACACATATGATGTAATGTCTCTGGAGGATATAATAGTACTGGAGTGATATAAGAGGAGCGGCTGATATCAGTCACACATATGATGTAATGTCTCTGGAGGATATAATAGTACCGGAGTGATATAAGAGGAGCGGCTGATATCAGTCACACATATGATGTAATGTCTGGAGGATATAATAGTACTGGAGTGATATAAGAGGAGCGGCAGATATCAGTCACACATATGATGTAATGTCTGGAGGATATAATAGTACTGGAGTGATATAAGAGGAGCGGCTGATATCAGTCACACATGATGTAATGTCTCTGGAGGATATAATAGTGCTGGAGTGATATAAGAGGAGCGGCTGATATCAGTCACATATGATGTAATGTCTCTGGAGGATATAATAGTGCTGGAGTGATATAAGAGGAGCGGCTGATATCAGTCACATATGATGTAATGTCTCTGGAGGATATAATAGTGCTGGAGTGTTATAAGAGGAGCGGCTGAGATCAGTCACACATATGATGTAATGTCTCTGGAGGATATAATAGTACTGGAGTGATATAAGAGGAGCGGCTGATATCAGTCACATATATGATGTAATGTCTCTGGAGGATATAATAGTGCTGGAGTGATATAAGAGGAGCGGCTGATATCAGTCACACATATGATGTAATGTCTCTGGAGGATATAATAGTACTGGAGTGATATAAGAGGAGCGGCTGATATCAGTCACACATATGATGTAATGTCTCTGGAGGATATAATAGTACTGGAGTGATATAAGAGGAGCGGCTGATATCAGTCACATATGATGTAATGTCTCTGGAGGATATAATAGTGCTGGAGTGATATAAGAGGGGCGGCTGATATCAGTCACATATGATGTAATGTCTCTGGAGGATATAATAGTGCTGGAGTGATATAAGGGGAGCGGCTGATATCAGTCACACATATGATGTAATGTCTCTGGAGGATATAATAGTGCTGGAGTGATAAGAGGAGCGGCTGATATCAGTCACATATGATGTAATGTCTCTGGAGGATATAATAGTACTGGAGTGATATAAGAGGAGCGGCTGATATCAGTCACACATATGATGTAATGTCTCTGGAGGATATAATAGTACTGGAGTGATATAAGAGGAGCGGCTGATATCAGTCACACATATGATGTAATGTCTCTGGAGGATATAATAGTGCTGGAGTGATATAAGAGGGGCGGCTGATATCAGTCACATATGATGTAATGTCTCTGGAGGATATAATAGTGCTGGAGTGATATAAGGGGAGCGGCTGATATCAGTCACACATATGATGTAATGTCTCTGGAGGATATAATAGTGCTGGAGTGATATAAGGGGAGCGGCTGATATCAGTCACACATATGATGTAATGTCTCTGGAGGATATAATAGTGCTGGAGTGATATAAGAGGAGCGGCTGATATCAGTCACACATATGATGTAATGTCTCTGGAGGATATAATAGTACTGGAGTGATATAAGAGGAGCGGCTGATATCAGTCACACATATGATGTAATGTCTTTGGAGGATATAATAGTACTGGAGTGATATAGGAGGAGCGGCTGATATCAGTCACATATGATGTAATGTCTCTGGAGGATATAATAGTGCTGGAGTGTTATAAGAGGAGCGGCTGATATCAGTCACATATATGATGTAATGTCTCTGGAGGATATAATAGTGCTGGAGTGATATAAGAGGAGAGGCTGATATCAGTCACATATGATGTAATGTCTCTGGAGGATATAATAGTGCTGGAGTGTTATAAGAGGAGCGGCTGATATCAGTCACATATATGATGTAATGTCTCTGGAGGATATAATAGTGCTGGAGTGATATAAGAGGAGCGGCTGATATCAGTCACATATATGATGTAATGTCTCTGGAGGATATAATAGTGCTGGAGTGATATAAGAGGAGCGGCTGATATCAGTCACATATGATGTAATGTCTCTGGAGGATATAATAGTACTGGAGTGATATAAGAGGAGCGGCTGATATCAGTCACACATATATTATGTAATGTCTCTGGAGAATATAATAGTGCTGGAGTGTTATAAGAGGAGCGGCTGATATCAGTCACACACATGATGTAATGTCTCTGGAGGATATAATAGTACTGGAGTGATATAAGAGGAGCGGCTGATATCAGTCACATATGATGTAATGTCTCTGGAGGATATAATAGTACTGGAGTGATATAAGAGGAGCGGCTGATATCAGTCACACATATGATGTAATGTCTCTGGAGGATATAATAGTACTGGAGTGATATAAGAGGAGCGGCTGATATCAGTCACACATGATGTAATGTCTCTGGAGGATATAATAGTACTGGAGTGATATAAGAGGAGCGGCTGATATCAGTCACATATGATGTAATGTCTCTGGAGGATATAATAGTGCTGGAGTGTTATAAGAGGAGCGGCTGAGATCAGTCACACATATGATGTAATGTCTCTGGAGGATATAATAGTACTGGAGTGATATAAGAGGAGCGGCTGATATCAGTCACATATATGATGTAATGTCTCTGGAGGATATAATAGTGCTGGAGTGATATAAGAGGAGCGGCTGATATCAGTCACACATATGATGTAATGTCTCTGGAGGATATAATAGTACTGGAGTGATATAAGAGGAGCGGCTGATATCAGTCACACATATGATGTAATGTCTCTGGAGGATATAATAGTACTGGAGTGATATAAGAGGAGCGGCTGATATCAGTCACACATATGATGTAATGTCTCTGGAGGATATAATAGTGCTGGAGTGATATAAGAGGGGCGGCTGATATCAGTCACATATGATGTAATGTCTCTGGAGGATATAATAGTGCTGGAGTGATATAAGGGGAGCGGCTGATATCAGTCACACATATGATGTAATGTCTCTGGAGGATATAATAGTGCTGGAGTGATATAAGGGGAGCGGCTGATATCAGTCACACATATGATGTAATGTCTCTGGAGGATATAATAGTGCTGGAGTGATATAAGAGGAGCGGCTGATATCAGTCACATATGATGTAATGTCTCTGGAGGATATAATAGTACTGGAGTGATATAAGAGGAGCGGCTGATATCAGTCACACATATGATGTAATGTCTCTGGAGGATATAATAGTGCTGGAGTGATATAAGAGGGGCGGCTGATATCAGTCACATATGATGTAATGTCTCTGGAGGATATAATAGTGCTGGAGTGATATAAGAGGAGCGGCTGATATCAGTCACATATGATGTAATGTCTCTGGAGGATATAATAGTACTGGAGTGATATAAGAGGAGCGGCTGATATCAGTCACACATATGATGTAATGTCTCTGGAGGATATAATAGTACTGGAGTGATATAAGAGGAGCGGCTGATATCAGTCACACATATGATGTAATGTCTCTGGAGGATATAATAGTACTGGAGTGTTATAAGAGGAGCGGCTGATATCAGTCACATATATGATGTAATGTCTCTGGAGGATATAATAGTGCTGGAGTAATATAAGAGGAGCGGCTGATATCAGTCACATATGATGTAATGTCTCTGGAGGATATAATAGTGCTGGAGTGTTATAAGAGGAGCGGCTGATATCAGTCACATATATGATGTAATGTCTCTGGAGGATATAATAGTGCTGGAGTGATATAAGAGGAGAGGCTGATATCAGTCACATATGATGTAATGTCTCTGGAGGATATAATAGTGCTGGAGTGTTATAAGAGGAGCGGCTGATATCAGTCACATATATGATGTAATGTCTCTGGAGGATATAATAGTGCTGGAGTGATATAAGAGGAGCGGCTGATATCAGTCACACATATGATGTAATGTCTCTGGAGGATATAATAGTACTGGAGTGATATAAGAGGAGCGGCTGATATCAGTCACACATATGATGTAATGTCTCTGGAGGATATAATAGTGCTGGAGTGATATAAGAGGAGCGGCTGATATCAGTCACACATATGATGTAATGTCTCTGGAGGATATAATAGTGCTGGAGTGATATAAGGGGAGCGGCTGATATCAGTCACATATGATGTAATGTCTCTGGAGGATATAATAGTGCTGGAGTGATATAAGAGGAGCGGCTGATATCAGTCACACATATGATGTAATGTCTCTGGAGGATATAATAGTGCTGGAGTGATATAAGAGGGGCGGCTGATATCAGTCACACATATGATGTAATGTCTCTGGAGGATATAATAGTGCTGGAGTGTTATAAGAGGAGCGGCTGATATCAGTCACACATATGATGTAATGTCTCTGGAGGATATAATAGTACTGGAGTGATATAAGAGGAGCGGCTGATATCAGTCACATATGATGTAATGTCTCTGGAGGATATAATAGTACTGGAGTGTTATAAGAGGAGCGGCTGATATCTCTGGCCATCCTGAAATGACTGATAACAGGGAGCAATAGACTGCATTTACCTGCACAGCATATAGAAAGAAGACAACCTGCAGCTCGGTACAATTGGTTGGCTCCCACCATGGAGCATATAGGATATACAGACCTTCACTCTGACAGGAGGCACTAATGAGTAATCCTTCAGACACGACCACTTTCATGCATCACAGAAAACATCTGGTCGCCCCATAGTGACTGTCACTCCCGCCCCCTGCGCGGACGAATATAACGGCTCCCAATCTGTGTCCTCTGCCGCGATGTCATGTTTAGTAAATATCCCTAATTAATCACCGGCGAATCATTACCCCTCCTGCCCGGCTATCAGAATCTCATACAGGAACCGCTCCAAAAAACGCCGATGTCAAACAGAACGAAGCGCGTGGTTTATTGAACGCATCTTTAACATGCCCATATCCCTTATATAGAAGTCGCCATAATGGACAGTTCCCTTTTTCCATTTATTCCTCATTTATAATAATCTGCACATAATCCTGGCGCCCCCCGGTCAGGGCTCATTTAGTGGGTGCAGCAGAGGATGATCAACCTACAATGTAATGCGGGGGTGGGGGCACCAAACTACTTAGAGTGATTGTCCACCCTTGAAATTGCTGATCAGTTTCATAATATATCATTGTAGCGGTCACAGCTGTTTTTTTCTGATACAGAGCTCCAAATGCCCAGCATAGATATAGAGCTATATGCTAAAATTCAGTTTTCCTGCAGTCACCACTAGAGGGAGCTCACTGCATACTGTGATATTATTGAGTACAATGGGAGATGTATAAATCAGTATGTAGTGAGCTCCCCCTAGTGGTGACTGTATAAATCTTACATGCAGTGAGCTCCCACTAGTGGTGGCTGTATGAATATGTATGTAGTGAGCTCCCCCTAGTGGTGGCTGCACAAATCATTATGCCATGAGCTCCCCCTAGTGGTGGCTGTATAAATATGTATGCAGTGAGCTCCCCCTAGTGGTGCCTGTATAAATATGTATGCAGTGAGCTCCCTCTAGTGGTGACTATAGAATTGAATCACGTCACTCTATGGGGGAGATTTATTAAGAATGGCGATTCCTATGACACAATGATGAGCGCTGGACCCTAATTTATTAAGAGGCGCATCTCTGGCTGGCTGTGCTCCTGAAAGGGAAATCTACGCCAGCTCATACACTTCTGCTGTAATTTATGCCAGCTTTTGGCAGAAATGATAGTAAATTTGTTCGGCAGGTCACGCCCCTTTTATTAAGCCCCACCCACTTTCTGGGAAATTGCAGTAGGCAGCATAAATGCATCAAAAGTCTAATTTTTTTTTGCAAATTGCGACTTTTGCAATTTTTTTCTACGCCCGTTCTGCAGGGGATTTGGAGCTGTGTACTAGGAAAACCGCTCCATCGCCTATAAAGATCTATTATGGGATGAGTCCATGCAGAATGGGTGGAGTTACACTTTAAAGGGCCAGGCTCCTAGTGACAAGCGGAATTGCATCCACAAAATGCTGACCCCAGAGGCTGGAATAGTAGGCCCCGTGCCCCAGGAAAGTGTCCTGTGACCCCCTCGGCTCTGCTGAACGGATCCAGGAGCGTAATAGCACATGTGACCAGGTTTATAATGATTAGGGCAATGGTAAGATATGATACATTTAAAGGGGCACGTCACATATCACCCCATGGTGACTTACACCCCACGTCATACGTAAATCTAAACATAGTGTAAAGCCAAAGATTGATTCGTCGCCCCCATTACGTAACCCGTAACAATATAGGATTTCAATCATTCTAGAACTTTTTGTTTCAGCGCGATTCTATTCTTGCTCCGAGGGATCTGTGTATCCAAGCAACACCGGGGGTGTGAAAAGGAAAAAAAAATGTTCATTTCCGAAAGGAAAGGGAATCTTACTGGGGGTGATGTCTCCTATGGTATCTATAGGGTCTGTACTTAACCCATCATTGAAAAAAACTAATTACAAAAATTCCCTTTGGATTTGACGTGACGAATCTTCCCGCATCGTTCGCTTACGTAGGTTTTGCAGCTGATTCGTACCTGAGGCTTTCTTTTTATTACGGAAAAACAAAACAAAACATGGCACATGATAAATGACCCCTCCGGGACACGAGCGACGGTAACAGGTGGGCCGCCGTACAATGCCACTTACGGTCTATTAGAAATACTAAGAAAAAAAGAATTTTAAAACTTGAAAATAAAAAATGTTACATTTCTTTTTGAATAAAAATTTGAAAAAATTGATACGACGAAATAAAAACTTTTCCTTTCATCTCTTCTCATCAATACGTTCGGCACTTTTTTTTCCGCATTGGTTAACCACGTTAGCGCAGTTTAAGGTTACGTCATCTTAACCCTGCGATATTAACTATATCAGTTACCAAGGTAACGCTCACTCATTAGAGCGCAAAAAGTTTCAGCGTTCCGGCGTTCAATCCCGAACTGCTAACGACGGAGGGAAAAAAGCTGTCACTTCTATCCGAACCCCTCATTATAGCTCAAAAAAGATGACAACGTACAGGACGAGCGTGGAAAATATCGCAACCATTTTATTATTATTTTAACACTTAAAGGGTCTGCAGAATTTTTTTTTTATATTTATTTTTTATTTCGTTTTACAGAATCCGCTACACGTGAAGATGTTTACTTGCACTTTCTTCCGTCCTATAATTGATAATAAGCCCTTTAGCCTTTTTTGCTGTCATTTTCAAAAATTTGACGCCATTCCATAGCAACGATATTGACGGCGATAAAACCAGCTCATTATTATTTTCCTTCATTCCTTCTCTTCTGACTACTTTATTTCTGTTCATAAAATCGAACCAAATTTTTTGTTTTTTAATTTTGTAATAATTTTAATTTTGTAAGAATTTTGTAAGAATTTTTTTTACTTTCCGTGCAAAATTTTTCTATATCGCTAAATTCAAAAATATCTATAATGATATTTGTAGCCTCATGTATGGAACTCACTTGACCTTACTTAATACTCGCAAGATACGCAAAACTCCCAGGTCAGAATTTTCTACTGCAAGATCTGAAATTGAGGTAATAAATTCACGGACTGGCGGCGGCGCCGTTAGCTGCGCGTTTCCCCGTCAGATAAATCTGTGCTAATTGCGAGGAAAAATGACCGACCCATCCAGTGACTCCTGAGATACGGACACATCGGGGCTCGGGACGCAGATGATCTTGGCGCAAGTCGTGACGCGGCGCAACCTACTTATACAATTTGTCTAAGATACGCCGGCGTGCCAGTCCCGGCCTGTAGTAAACGTGCGCCATTTTATACATAATTGCTCGCGGTATTACAACTACCAGGTCACGCCTCCTTCGTAAGTATTGTTGCCGTTACATTCGTAAATCTAGCGCATATTTTGTGGCGCCATTTTTTCACCATACCACATATCGATGCTCCGACGCCGGTGACTGTAAGATTTATTTCCCCCTCTCCGTATTATGAGCCGCTTACAAAACAGACATGAGGTCACCGACCCCCGGCAAGGAACCGTACACGAAACCTTCACCCTGCCGCTGCCTCTCACGTCTGCCGAGGAAAATCAGAAAGCGAAAAGATGACGACACTCCGGCCCAACGATTCAGACACATAAGAATGGCAAAAATAACAAATCGATCAAATTGCATCCCGACAAGGGGGCAAATACTCGCCGATCGGAACTGAAGCGGAAGGGGGTGAAGGTGGGATGAGGGGAACGCTGCGCAGGAAGGGGTTAAAGCCGCTCTGTGTCTTCATAGCTGAGGGTCAGTATTTCCAAATCTGGAAATCCCCCAGGTGTCTCTGGATAATGTTATCCCCCCCCCCCCAACTATCCGCACACTTTCCTCCCTCCCTATATATATATATACACACCGGGGGAGGGGGTGCTGGCACTAAGGGGTTACTCTGCCCCCGTCAGCTGGATGAAAGCAACGAGGTTTATGTTTTGCGCAAACAGGATGAAGACGGCGATCTGTATAATATGATCAGCATTATCCTCCACCGATCACTCACTACCCACCCGAGGTGCCCCCCAAACCCTGATCCTGGGCATTACACTTGAGGGGTAATTCAGGGGCACAATGAGGGGGGTTATGGGTCTGGCCCCACAATACAAAGGGTGATGCCCATTACAAGACGTCTATAGCGTCCACCATATGGAAGGGACAACTCCACGGCCGCGTAGATTTCCGTACATTATAAGAGGCGGCGAGGTGACCGCCTCTTCTCCTAGCAACCGGGCCGAAACCATCCTCCACCCTGACCGAGCACCGGGCCCTTTTGAGGTGGCCTCCAAAACACTGACTCCTGTGTAGGGTGGGGACCGCAGCATCAAACATCAACCTAAATCTGTAAGATCTGCCCAAAATAACCCAACGCACCCCCAACACCGGGGACCACGTCACTCAGGGACCTCCAGGACCTGTGGATTCAACACACAGAACAACAACCCCCAATGAAGAAGATGATGAGGATGATGATGACAACACAGGGACAGATCAGGAGACACGACACATAAGATGGTGACGGACACCTCTAGGACTGATCATGGGTCGGGGTGGTCTCGGACCGCTCACCTTGGTGGTCTCCCTCGGGGATATACATCCTCTGACTTTCATTGACCATTTAAGACCAGAAATAAAGGTTCCAGGTTAATCCTCTAGAGAAGGCCTCGTCCACCCGAGATGGGGGTCCGCGCCGGGTCCGGAGACGGGGGTCTTGTCCAGAGACGGGTTGGGAGCCCAGTTTAGGAGATGAGTCTATGTCGAGTTGGGAAGACGAGGATGGGGGTCTATGTGCTGTGAAGGTGGGGGGTGATCTCTAGTGATTTCGGGGTTCCCTCTACAGTGAAGGACTGTCTCTAGTACAGGGGGGCTGTCTAGAATGATGGGGGGCTGTCTAGAATGATGGGGGCAGTCTATAATGATGGGGGGCTGTCTTCAGTGATTGAGATGTCTTCTATGTGATGGGGGTTGTCTCTGTAATACAACTAGGGGGCTTCTCCCCAGGGATTGGGGGTCTGTTTACAATGATGATGGGTGGGGGGCTCTCTCCTGTTATAGGGGGTATGTGACCAGAGATAAGGGGGCCGTCCAGTGTTTGGATGATGGGGGCTCTGTCTCCAGTGATGGGGGTCTCTGTCTCCAGTGATGGGGGTCTCTGTCTCCAGGGATGATGGGGGTGCAGTCTCCAGTGATGGGGGGGCTCTGTTTCCAAGGATGATAGGGAGTGCAGTCTCCAGTGGTGGGGGGCTCTGTCTCCAGGGATTCTGGGGGTCTCTGTATCCTCCCCCTGATCCTCGTTGTTCTTGGGGGGCTATTACCTGATCCCCATTATTGTATGGCAGTCCTTGTCGGGTCAGTAGGGTGGGCTCTGGGCCCCCCAGGCTGGAGTGGCGGCGGTGCTGGAGCCGGGAGGAGACATGATGAAGCCGCACCGTCCTCTCTGCTGGCAGCAGCCGTTTCTGCAGAGGAGAGAGAGAGACTGAGAGCGCCGTCCTCCTCCTCCTCCTCCCCCAGCAGCGGATACTCCCCCACAAGTCCCAGCATCCCGGGGCCCCCGAACACTGCCCCCCCACACCGGGGAGACCCCCTCCACCGAACACTGCCCCCCCTCACACCGGGGAGACCCCCCCTCCACCGAACACTGCCCCCCCCACACCGGGGAGTCACCCCCCCTCCACCGAACACTGCCCCCCCTCACACCGGGGAGACCCCCCCCCTCCTCCGAACACTGTCCCCCCCCACACCGAACACTGCCCCCCTCCACCGAACACTGCCCCCCCTCCACCGAACACTGCCCCCCCCCAAACCGGTGAGACCCCT
Organism: Rhinoderma darwinii; assembly: GCF_050947455.1. Taxonomy (NCBI): domain Eukaryota; kingdom Metazoa; phylum Chordata; class Amphibia; order Anura; family Rhinodermatidae; genus Rhinoderma; species Rhinoderma darwinii. The sequence continues at coordinate 88,726 of NW_027464019.1, read as the reverse complement.
CCACCGAACACTGCCTCCCCTCCACCGAGAACCCCCCCCCCCTCACAAACCGGAGCCCCCAAGTCTCCAATGCTAAGCGCCCCCCCCCCCCCATAGTACAAGACGTATGGATACGTGGGGGGCCTAGTATACATCTGTTGGAGACCCCAAAACTACTGCAGTGCCCCCTATCAAGACACAGGGGTCCCCATCATTGATACAACCCCTCATATAATTGCCTGTGTGGGTGCACCCCCAAACTATTGCAGTATCCCCTGTCCAGACACAGGAAAACCCTCCCCTTAGTGCCCCCTAATATATTACATCCCCCTTACCCAGCCTTCCCTCAGCCCCCCAATATACAGCCCCACCCTGGTGCACTGGAGACCCCCTCCCTTCAGTGCAGAGCCCCTGATATAGCACCACCCACAGCTTGTACCCCATTCCCACCCAGCGAAGACCCCAAACTATAGCGTGACATCACTAGTTAAACCATGGGGTCCCTGAAGCACCGTTACCTTATTATATGGGCTAATAGGACAGGATGAACCCCACTTTGCAGCCTTTTAGTCCCCAAAATATTGCACCCCCCCATTTCTTCTACTACATCCCCCCCCCCCCATGGTACAATATGGGTTATAATTCAAGCAGCCCCACATTTTGCATTGTAAATGCAGCTCTGGATGTAACTCAGGATGAGCCCCATAAACCTTGGTCTTTGTCTCATTTGCAGCTTATGCAACAAACATCAGCTCCTTATACTCTAGTCACACCCAGAGCTGCGTGCACAATTCTGCTGTCTTCCGTGTTGCTCCTACAGGAAATCACCTCTCACTGCCGCCCTCTACTGTTTCTGCATCTGCACAAGGCATGCTCTGCTGTGGTGCATTGTGGGAGATCTGACGGATAGGAGAATTGTTGATGCAGCTCCGGGTGTAACTAGAGTATAAAGCATGATGGCGTTTCAGTGTCTGTACAAGGCATGCTCTGCTGTGGTGCATTGTGGGAGATCTGACATAGAGTCTTAGATGCAGCTCTGGATGTGACTAGAGTATAATGTATCACCAGTAAATTTATATTGGCTGTGACACGTGCTGCCATCTACTGGTGGTCTACAGATATGATATTTATCCCCCCCCCCCCCCCCCCTACTCTCAGACTCCCCAGGGATTTTTTTCTTATTGATCAAGGAATATAACTGCAGTCTGCAATTAAGAAAAATGACAGAACCGGCGATGGCCGGACCCGAGTGCTGCAGATCGTCGTCCTCTGCCAGCTGGCACCGCGCGACTCCTGAATGCCATCTCCTGTGATATCAGCAAAGCAACCAGCCATGGAGCGCCAGATACAGAGCCCGCTCCACGCTGGCGGCAATATAGGGGACGCGGTATTAACAACACCCAGAGCATGCTGCGATTGAAAAAAAACAGCAAATTACCCCAAAAATGCTATGAAAACGCCACAAACTAAAACGCTGTAAATGTAGACGTCCTCATATTTTACTATAGACTGTAAAGTAACATCTGGTCGCAACGATTCCGGACAAATAAAAAAAATCTTACAAAAAACACCACAGAAAACAGAAGTAAATGATATGTGTAAATCCAGCCTCACATGGACTCCACCAGCAGAATAGTGAGTGCAGCTCTGGAGTATAATACAGGATGTAACTCAGGATCAGTACAGGATAAATAATGTAATGTATGTACACAGTGACTCCACCAGCAGAATAGTGAGTGCAGCTCTGGAGTATAATACAGGATGTAACTCAGGATCAGTACAGGATAAATAATGTAATGTATGTACACAGTGACTCCACCAGCAGAATAGTGAGTGCAGCTCTGGAGTATAATACAGGATGTAACTCAGGATCAGTACAGGATAAATAATGTAATGTATGTACACAGTGACTCCACCAGCAGAATAGTGAGTGCAGCTCTGGAGTATAATACAGGATGTAACTCAGGATCAGTACAGGATAAATAATGTAATGTATGTACACAGTGACTCCACCAGCAGAATAGTGAGTGCAGCTCTGGAGTATAATACCGGATGTAACTCAGGATCAGTACAGGATAAGTAATGTAATGTATGTACACAGTGACTCCACCAGCAGAATAGTGAGTGCAGCTCTGGAGTATAATACAGGATATAACTCAGGATCAGTACAGGACAAGTAATGTATGTACACAGTGACCCCACCAGCAGAATAGTGAGTGCAGCTCTGGAGTATAATACCGGATGTAACTCAGGATCAGTACAGGATAAGTAATGTAATGTATGTACACAGTGACTCCACCAGCAGAATAGTGAATGCAGCTCTGGAGTATAATAGAGGATGTAACTCGGGATCAGTACAGGATAAGTAATGTAATGTATGTACACAGTGACTCCACCAGCAGAATAGTGAGTGCAGCTCTGGAGTATAATACAGGATATAACTCAGGATCAGTACAGGATAAGTAATGTAATGTATGTACACAGTGACTCCACCAGCAGAATAGTGAGTGCAGCTCTGGAGTATAATACAGGATATAACTCAGGATCAGTACAGGATATGTAATGTAATGTATGTACACAGTGACTCCACCAGCAGAATAGTGAATGCAGCTCTGGAGTATAATAGAGGATGTAACTCGGGATCAGTACAGGATAAGTAATGTATGTACACAGTGACTCCACCAGCAGAATAGTGAGTGCAGCTCTGGAGTATAATACAGGATGTAACTCAGGATCAGTGCAGGATAAGTAATGTAATGTATGTACACAGTAACTCCACCAGCAGAATAGTGAGTGCAGCTCTGGAGTATAATACAGGATATAACTCAGGATCAGTACAGGACAAGTAATGTATGTACACAGTGACCCCACCAGCAGAATAGTGAGTGCAGCTCTGGAGTATAATACCGGATGTAACTCAGGATCAGTACAGGATAAGTAATGTAATGTATGTACACAGTGACTCCACCAGCAGAATAGTGAGTGCAGCTCTGGAGTATAATACCGGATGTAACTCAGGATCAGTACAGGATAAGTAATGTAATGTATGTACACAGTGACTCCACCAGCAGAATAGTGACTGCAGCTCTGGAGTATAATACCGGATGTAACTCAGGATCAGTACAGGATAAGTAATGTAATGTATGTACACAGTGACTCCACCAGCAGAATAGTGAGTGCAGCTCTGGAGTATAATACAGGATGTAACTCAGGATCAGTACAGGATAAGTAATGTAATGTATGTACACAGTGACTCCACCAGCAGAATAGTGAGTGCAGCTCTGGAGTATAATACAGGATATAACTCAGGATCAGTACAGGATATGTAATGTAATGTATGTACACAGTGACTCCACCAGCAGAATAGTGAATGCAGCTCTGGAGTATAATAGAGGATGTAACTCGGGATCAGTACAGGATAAGTAATGTATGTACACAGTGACTCCACCAGCAGAATAGTGAGTGCAGCTCTGGAGTATAATACAGGATGTAACTCAGGATCAGTGCAGGATAAGTAATGTAATGTATGTACACAGTGACTCCACCAGCAGAATAGTGAGTGCAGCTCTGGAGTATAATACAGGATGTAACTCAGGATCAGTACAGGATAAGTAATGTATGTACACAGTGACTCCACCAGCAGAATAGTGAGTGCAGCTCTGGAGTATAATACAGGATATAACTCAGGATAAGTAATGTAATGTATGTACACAGTGACTCCACCAGCAGAATAGTGAGTGCAGCTCTGGAGTATAATACAGGATGTAACTCAGGATCAGTACAGGATAAGTAATGTAATGTATGTACACAGTGACTCCACCAGCAGAATAGTGAGTGCAGCTCCGGAGTATAATACAGGATGTAACTCAGGATCAGTACAGGATAAGTAATGTAATGTATGTACACAGTGACTCCACCAGCAGAATAGTGAGTGCAGCTCTGGAGTATAATACAGGATGTAACTCAGGATCACTACAGGTTCAGTAATGTAATGTATGTACACAGTGACTCCACCAGCAGAATAGTGAGTGCAGCTCTGGAGTATAATACAGGATATAACTCAGGATCAGTACAGGATAAGTAATGTATGTACACAGTGACTCCACCAGCAGAATAGTGAGTACAGCTCTGGAGTATAATACAGGATATAACGCAGGATCAGTAATGTAATATACACAGTAATTCAGTTGAGGGGTGACAGACCCTTTACCTGCGGTGTGTACTCGGCCTTACATTATCCTATTCAGTCCCTTCTCAGTCATGTCCCTGGATATTACGGGTCCTCTATGGGTTCTGCATCATTTGGGAGTTAATGTTGCACGATAACCGGGACCCTTAAACATATTTGTCAGATTCGCCTTGTTGCACATGTGACTGTAGCGATGAACGTTGCCGGCTGCATGGGATGATGTACGGCTTTTCCCGCTCTGTATCCTAAATGTATTGTGACAGGGAACGGGAGCGCCGTCGACAATTAAATCTTTTGCGTTGGTATAATTGGCCGCGTGTGCCTGGCAGAACATCCATGCGTCTCGTCTGATGTATAGGAGGCTTCACAGGCATTTGACGGATGACTTATCAATCTCTGTATGAACATGAATAGCTACGGGGTTAATGAAATCAGAGTCATCCAGCTATTAGCCGGGTACCGCAGCGGCCTGCACTGTGACCGAGGTTCAAGGGGATTAATCTTCTCCTGCACGGGCCACAGATGTAAATAGGAATGCTGGGAAAGTCCTGACCAGGGGGGTACAGGACTCAAGAAATACAAAAATTACACATCCAGAGCTGCATTCAAAATTCTGCTGTTTCCTGTTATCTATTAGACAGAAGGACTGCACACCTGCTGTCCGCTGCTGGTTTCCTGTTAGCTCTCAGGCTGCAGAACTTCACATCTCACTGCTGGTTTCCTGTTAGCTCTGAGACTTTAGTCCCTCACATCTCTGTGCTCCCCCTGCTGGTTTTTTGTTAGCTCACAGACTGCAGGCTCTCACGTCTCTCGGCTGCCCCTTGCTGGTTTCCTGTTATTTATCAGACTTCAGGACTGTACAATTCTGTTGCCCTCTGCTGGCTTCCTGTTAACTCTCAAGTTGTAGGACTTCACCTCTCTTTGCTGCCCCCTGCTGTTTTCCTGATAGCTCTCAGGCTGCAGGGCTGCACACCTCTGATGCCCGCTGCTGGTTCCCTGTTACCTCTCAGGTTGTAGGACTTCACCTCTCTTTGCTGTCCCCTGCTTTTTTCCTGATAGCTCTCAGACTGCAGTGCTGCACAACTCTGATGCCCGCTGCTGGTTTCCAGTTACCTCTCAGGTTGTAGGACTTCACCTCTCTTTGTTGCCCCCTGCTGGTTTCCTAATAGCTCTCTAACTGCAGGGCCGTACACATCTGATGCCCACTGCTGGTTTGCTGTTACCTCTCAGGTTGCAGGACTTCACCTCTCTTTCCTGCCCTCTGATGGTTTCCTGATAGCTCTCAGGGTATGTGCACACACACTAATTACGTCCGTGATTGACGGACGTATTTCGGCCGCAAGTCCCGAACCGAACACAGTGCAGGGAGCCGGGCTCCTAGCATCATACTTATGTACGATGCTAGGAGTCCCTGCCTCTCCGTGGAACTACTGTCCCGTACTGAAAACATGATTACAGTACGGGACAGTTGTCCTGCAGCGAGGCAGGGACTCCTAGCATCGTATATAACTATGATGCTAGGAGCCCGGCTCCCTGCACTGTGTTCGGTCCGGAACTTGCGGCCGAAATACGTCCGTCAATCACGGACGTAATTAGTGTGTGTGCACATACCCTCAGACTGCAGGGCCGCGCACCTCTGATGCCCGCTGCTGGTTTCCTGTTACCTCTCAGGTTGTAGGACTTCACCTCTCTTTGTTGCCCCCTGCTGGTTTCCTAATAGCGCTCTAACTGTAGGGCCGTACACATCTGATGCCCACTGCTGGTTTGCTGTTACCTCTCAGGTTGCAGGACTTCACCTCTCTTTCCTGCCCTCTGATGGTTTCCTGATAGCTCTCAGACTGCAGGCTCTGACATCTCTCAGCTGCCCCCTGCTGGTTTCCCGTTAGCTCTGAGTCTCTAGGGCTGCACACCTATTTTTTCCCGCTGCTGCTTTCCTGTTAGCTCTCAGACTGCAGGCTCTCAAATAGCTTTCAAGCCACAAAACCTAACATCTCGCTGTTACCCCTGGTTTAGTGGCAATACAGGGCATATCCGGTTATGGTGCATTGTGGGAGAAGTATTGTTCATATATCTGCACAGTGCAATGATTATACAATGTCGGCTAAGTTGTTGGTGGTGAGATCTGTAAATGCAGTGCTGAAGGTGCCTAACAAAAAGCCAGCAGAATTGTGAATGCAGCTCTGGATGTGACTGGAGTATAATTCACGTTTTAACTCCTGATCTGGACAACGTCACTAAAAGTAGAGTATTTACACATTTTATGTAGATTTAACCCTTTCTCTGACTCCAGATTGAACTATTTGGGAATAAGATAAATACTTGGCCCACAGACGATGGAGCCTGCACTTAGGTCTTACAGCTGGGGATATATGGGAGCAGAGGGGCGGCCTCCCTCCTGCGCTATCTGACAGTGAACGGCTCTGCTCAGGCAGTTATATGGAAGCCTGCGCGCTAATGATACCTCTGTCAGTTCTGACACCTGATCGGCCACCATGTTCAGTAATGTAAATAGAATTACTCGCCATAAAGCGTCGCCTGGGGGAGAATTGCTGCTTAATATTCTGTGCTTCAAACTACGCGCTTCATGGGTTTTTCGCTACCTTAATGTCGGCCATTTTCCTGTGTATATATTGGTCAGTATTTTTAGCTTTCTGTAGCAGGGAACTTCACGTTTCTATTCCTGCCAGAACATAGGACCTACTGAGTGGGACTCTACAGCGTGAAAATGTCTCATACAAGGAGCGACTCCAGGTCCATAATAACATGACTGGTGCAGGACATTTCGGAGTCACTTTATAAAAGGGGTTTTAGTATAATTATAAATTTCCCTTCCATCATATATCAGGGAAGAACACAAGTCTGTAACCAGCGGACAGCTTCTGTGCACAGTGACACACCATTCATAATACTGCCATACAGTGCCTACATAATACTGCCATACAGTGCCTACATAATACTGCCATACAGTGCCTACATAATACTGCCATACAGCGCCCACATAATGCTGCCATACAGTGTCTAAATAAAATTGCCATACAGTGTCTACATAATACTGCCATATAGTGCCTACATAATACTGCCATACAGTGCCTACATAATACTGCCATACAGTGCCTACATAATACTGCCATACAGTGCCTACATAATACTGCCATACAGTGCCTACATAATACTTCCATACAGTGTCTACATAATACTGCCATACAGTGCCTACATAATACTGCCATACAGTGCCTACATAATAGTGCCATACAGTGCCTACATAATACTGCCATACAGTGTCTATATAATACTGCCATACAGTGCACACATAATGCTGCCATATATTGAACATATAACAGTCCCATTAGTGACAATATCATAGTGTCCTGCTTTGTTCAAGTAATAACTTTACATTTCCTAAATAATAGCACAGGGCTTGTTGTGGGTCCAGGTTCATTTGCCCCTTTTGCTCACCCTGTAGCCTGACCCTGGTGACAACCCCTGTGTGTACTGTAACGGCGACCATAATCGATATGACCCGACTTGATAACACATAGGTGCAACAATGTAACAAAAAGTAACAATAACCACGTTCTGCTGTAATGAATGGAGGGGGGAGGGGAAGACTATTGTCCATAACTGATACAAGGTTACAGGGTCGATTCTTAGGTTTGTCCTTAAAGGGGAATTCCACTTTTTCATATCCATGTATAACTGTTGCACAACCCTATGTGTTGCCACGGACTGCTGTGTATAGCCCCAGTCAAATTGCTGTCAGTGAATGGAAACATTCCTGTTTAGATCCAGAGGCTGAAAACTTGTACAGCCCTAATACTTCTCACAGCAGAGGGTTTGTTACACTGTATCAAAGCAGACAATCCTCTGTGAGGTGAACACCTCATCAGCACAAATCTCCCTCCTGTCCTGATAGTTTGTTACAATGTATCAGTCCGGATACAATTGTAACATACCCTCACCTCCCTACAGAATATAAACAAGAATGTTCCCATTCACTGTCTGTAAACCAGAGATCTTAAAAATGGTGACAAATTAAACCACGAAGCTGTAATCAGCAAGTGTTCAATTTCCCTGCAGCGCCACCACAGGAGAAATGATGCATTACACAGTTCTCATTGAAATCAATGGGGTGTCCGTGTAATATGCGGACGTGTCGGGTCCTCCAGAGAGAGAGACGCTCTTTAAAGTTGCCGGTTTTCTAAACCAGGCATGCCCTTTAAGAAAAAAATAAAAACAGATCCCTAAAAGTGAAGACGAATAAAAAACAATAATCCATTATAGCGCAATTTAGGGGATATTATATCAAATCGGCACCAATAACATAAGAAGGCATTTTCTTATAGAATTGTTTTACACATCTCCTCGGGCCCCTCCCACAACACCCGTGGGGTTTAATGACAGAATTGGGTCCGCATCCCTAAATTGCACTCAGTACCAACCTCCGAGGGGCGCCATTTCACTATAGTACAGAATCCCCTTTATGTCTATGGGCAAAATCACAACAAAACGCGTCGACTTTAATGTGATGATGACTTTTTATTTATTTTTAACAAGTTTTCCTCAAGAAATGGCTGAATTAACATCGACAGCAAACAAATCCAACATATCCGGCCGGTCACTGACGGCGACTTCGTAAATTGTACGCGGCCACGGCTTGGTCGGCGGCAGACATCGCATAGGTGGACAGGGCGTCCGGAAGCAGCAGGCGGGTGGCGGTCTGGATGTCCCTCTGGGATAGCGTGCGTCTCCGGCTGCTGTGCACCAGTTGCCCGGCTTCGGTTGCGATCTTCTCCAGTAGAACGTTAACGAGGGAAGACATGGCGTCCACGGCCTGCGCGGATATCTGGCTGCTGGGCTGAACGTCCTTCAGTATTTTTATAATGTAGGAATTAAACGAGGCAGGACGGTGATCCGTGAAAGTCGAGGGTCTTCTCCTCCCACCTCTACGCCGCTGTGCAGAACCTCTCGCCATGTTGTCAACTGTCAACTGTCACAGGCTGCTGAAACCGTTGCTAAGCCCCGCCCCTAATGAGCTGTAATACGGTGGCCTGTGATTGCTTACATTGATTAATGGGCTGTCCAATCAAATGGCGAGCCGCTAAACATTCAATCCCAGTTTTGAAGAGACAGTAAAATAAAATGCCTGTGTCCAGTTTATAATTTGCTGTATATACAGGATGTAACTCAGGATCAGTAATGTAATGTATGTACACAGAGACTCCACCAGCAGAATAGTGAGTGCAGCTCTGGAGTATAATACAGGATGTAACTCAGGATCAGTACAGGATAAGTAATGTAATGTATGTACACAGTGACTCCACCAGCAGAATAGTGAGTGCAGCTCTGGAGTATAATACAGGATATAACTCAGGATCAGTACAGGATAAGTAATGTAATGTATGTACACAGTGACTCCACCAGCAGAATAGTGAGTGCAGCTCTGGAGTATAATACAGGATGTAACTCAGGATCAGTACAGGATAAGTAATGTAATGTATGTACACAGTGACTCCACCAGCAGAATAGTGAGTGCAGCTCTGGAGTATAATACAGGATGTAACTCAGGATCAGTACAGGATAAGTAATGTAATGTATGTACACAGTGACTCCACCAGCAGAATAGTGAGTGCAGCTCTGGAGTATAATACAGGATGTAACTCAGGATCAGTACAGGATAAGTAATGTAATGTATGTACACAGTGACTCCACCAGCAGAATAGTGAGTGCAGCTCTGGAGTATAATACAGGATGTAACTCAGGATCAGTACAGGATAAGTAATGTAATGTATGTACACAGTGACTCCACCAGCAGAATAGTGAGTGCAGCTCCGGAGTATAATACAGGATGTAACTCAGGATCAGTACAGGATAAGTAATGTAATGTATGTACACAGTGACTCCACCAGCAGAATAGTGAGTGCAGCTCTGGAGTATAATACAGGATGTAACTCAGGATCAGTACAGGATAAGTAATGTAATGTATGTACACAGTGACTCCACCAGCAGAATAGTGAGTGCAGCCCTGGAGTATAATACAGGATGTAACTCAGGATCAGTACAGGATAAGTAATGTAATGTATGTACACAGGGACTCCACCAGCAGAATAGTGAGTGCTGCTCTGGAGTATAATACAGGATATAACTCAGGATCAGTACAGGATCAGTAATGTATGTACACAGTGACTCCACCAGCAGAATAGTGAGTGCAGCTCTGGAGTATAATACAGGATATAACTCAGGATCAGTACAGGATCAGTAATGTAATGTATGTACACAGCGACTCCACCAGCAGAATAGTGAGTGCAGCTCTGGAGTATAATACAGGATGTAACTCAGGATCAGTACAGGATATGTAATGTATGTACAATGTGACTCCACCAGCAGAATAGTGAGTGCAGCTCTGGAGTATAATACAGGATATAACTCAGGATCAGTACAGGATCAGTAATGTAATGTATGTACACAGCGACTCCACCAGCAGAATATTGAGTGCAGCTCTGGAGTATAATACAGGATATAACTCAGGATCAGTACAGGATCAGTAATGTAATGTATGTACACAGTGACTCCACCAGCAGAATAGGGAGTGCAGCTCCGGAGCATAAAGGAGTCATTGTGGCAGGCACACCCGTCCAGGGCTTGTAGCTGCGGTTAGGTCTTCTTCTAAAGGGGAATCAATGGGACTGCATGTTATGTTCTTACAAGGTGCATCTGAGTATACCTGACATTCCCTGTACTGGTCACTGCTAAAGGTGCAGCTGGACCAAAAACCTCTCCATGTCCAATTTAAACTTCACCTCCTGCACCACTGTAGATGGCGCCATTTTGCTCCTTAAATTCATGTGGTTTAGGCAGAAATCAAAATGATATATATTAATAATACAAAGTGACAATCATCAAACTGCGTTTGAATTTACCTTTCATAAATGAGGTTCACGCTTTACTTTTATGAACTTCTTTGCGTGCTGAAATTCCCACGACTCCCTCCACAAACACCTCCCAAACTATGTACAAATATTCAGCTGACAACTGAGTCATTATTAATAAATCAAGTAGAAAGAATGATCAGAAGTATACAAGACGGAGAGCAAAATCCTATCACCTGATACCAGCGAGATAATGGAGCGCAACGCAGGAACAAAACGCTCTGACAATGCTTATATAATCACACATGAAGACCTGCATAATACAAATCATTTTACATTCTCCACATCCATGGGGAACAGTATTATAGCAGTTATATTCTTGTATATATTGGGCAGTATTATAGTAGTTATATTCTTGTATATAGGAGCAGTATTATAGTAGTTATATTCTTGTACATAGGGGGCAGTATTATAGTAGTTATATTCTTGTATATAGGAGCAGTATTATAGTAGTTATATTCTTGTATATAGGGGCAGTATTATAGTAGTTATATTCTTGTATATAGGGAGCAGTATTACAGTAGTTATATTCTTGTATATAGGGGGCAGTATTATAGTAGTTATATTCTTGTATATAGGGGGCAGTATTATAGTAGTTATATTCTTGTATATAGGGGGCAGTATTATAGTAGTTATATTCTTGTATATAGGGGGCAGTATTATAGTAGTTATATTCTTGTATATTGGGGGCAGTATTATAGTAGTTATATTCTTGTATATAGGGGGCAGTATTATAGTAGTTATATTCTTGTATATAGGGGGCAGTATTATAGTAGTTATATTCTTGTATATAGTGGCAGTATTATAGTAGTTATATTCTTGTATATAGGGGCAGTATTATAGTAGTTATATTCTTGTATATAGGGGCAGTATTATAGCAGTTATATTCTTGTATATAGGGGGCAGTATTATAGTAGTTATATTCTTGTATATAGGGGGCAGTATTATAGTAGTTATATTCTTGTATATAGGGGGCAGTATTATAGTAGTTATATTCTTGTATATAGGGGGCAGTATTATAGTAGTTATATTCTTGTATATATAGGAGCAGTATTATAGTAGTTATATTCTTGTATATAGGGGGCAGTATTATAGTAGTTATATTCTTGTATATAGGGGGCAGTATTATAGTAGTTATATTCTTGTATGTAGGGGGCAGTATTATAGTAGTTATATTCTTGTATATAGGGGGCAGTATTATAGTAGTTATATTCTTGTATATAGGAGCAGTATTATAGTAGTTATATTCTTGTATATAGGAGCAGTATTATAGTAGTTATATTCTTGTACATAGAGGGCAGTATTATAGTAGTTATATTCTTGTATGTAGGGGCAGTATTATAGTAGTTATATTCTTGTATATAGGAGCAGTATTATAGTAGTTATATTCTTGTATATAGGAGCAGTATTATAGTAGTTATATTCTTGTATGTAGGGGCAGTATTATAGTAGTTATATTCTTGTATATAGGAGCAGTATTAGGGCGGGTTCACACATGGCGGAATTCCACTTAAATTCCGCTGCGGACACTCCGCAGCGTTAATCCGCAGCGGAGCCGTTTCTCCATTGACTTTCACTTTAAATTAGCAGTGTTCGTTTACACGATGCGTACAATTCCGCTGCGGAGCATAGGCTGCGGAGCGGAATTTGGTGTCCGCAGCATGCTCTGTCTGTTGCGGAGCAGTGGCGGACTCATGGCGGAATTTCTCCATTGACTTCAATGGAGATTCAAAGTTCCGCAATGAAGTCCGCAGCTGTCATGCACATGTCATGTGTGCTGCGGATACGTCTTGCTTTTTTAACTTGACATTTCTTCATTCTGGCTGGACCTATGTATTTCTAGGTCTACAGCCAGACTGAGGAAGTCAATGGGGCTCCCGTAATGACGGGAGCGTTGCTAGGAGACGTCTGTAAATAGTCACTGTCCAGGGTGCTGAAAGAGTTAAGCGATCGGCAGTAACTGTTTCTGCACCCGGGACAGTGACTACCGATCCCAATATACATGTATCTGTAAAAAAACATATAAGTTCATACTTACCGAGAACTCCCTGCGTCTGTCTCCAGTCCGGCCTCCCAGGATGACGTTTCAGTGTAAGTGACGGCTGCAGCCAATCACAGGCAAAGCACAGGCTGCAGCGGTCACATGGACTGGCGCGTCATCCAGGGAGGTCGGGCTGGATGCCGAAAGAGGGACGCGTCACCAAGACAAGGGCCGGTAAGTATGAAAATCGTTTCCTTTCACTAGGGAAAGTGCTGTCCCTTCTCTCTATCCTGCACTGATAGGGAGAAGGGAAGCACTTTTCCCGCAGTCTGCAGCAGCTAGTCCGCATCAATGTACTGCACATTTTGTGCAGATCCGCTGCAGAATCTGCAACGCAGATTCTGTGCGGCATCGATGCGGACAGTTGCGGAGGAATTCCGCCATGTGTGGTCATGCCCTTATAGTAGTTATATTCTTGTATATAGGAGCAGTATTATAGTAGTTATATTCTTGTATATAGGAGCAGTATTATAGTAGTTATATTCTTGTATATAGGAGCAGTATTATAGTAGTTATATTCTTGTATATAGGGGCAGAATTATAGTAGTTATATTCTTGTATATAGGGGCAGTATTATAGTAGTTATATTCTTGTATATACGGGGCAGTATTATAGTAGTTATATTCTTGTATATAGGAGGCAGTATTATAGTAGTTATATTCTTGTATATAGGAGCAGTATTATAGTAGTTATATTCTTGTATAGAGGAGGCAGTATTATAGTAGTTATATTCCTGTATATAGGGGGCAGTATTATAGTAGTTATATTCTTGTATATAGGGGGCAGTATTATAGTAGTTATATTCTTGTATATACGGGGCAGTATTATAGTAGTTATATTCTTGTATATACGGGGCAGTATAATAGTAGTTATATTCTTGTATATAGGAGGCAGTATTATAGTAGTTATATTCTTGTATATAGGAGGCAGTATTATAGTAGTTATATTCTTGTATAGAGGAGGCAGTATTATAGTAGTTATATTCCTGTATATAGGGGGCAGTATTATAGTAGTTATATTCTTGTATATAGGGGGCAGTATTATAGTAGTTATATTCTTGTATATACGGGGCAGTATTATAGTAGTTATATTCTTGTATATACGGGGCAGTATAATAGTAGTTATATTCTTGTATATAGGAGGCAGTATTATAGTAGTTATATTCTTGTATATAGGAGGCAGTATTATAGTAGTTATATTCTTGTATAGAGGAGGCAGTATTATAGTAGTTATATTCCTGTATATAGGGGGCAGTATTATAGTAGTTATATTCTTGTATATAGGGGGGCAGTATTATAGTAGTTATATTCTTGTATATAGGAGGCAGTATTATAGTAGTTATATTCTTGTATAGAGGAGGCAGTATTATAGTAGTTATATTCTTGTATATAGGGGGCAGTATTATAGTAGTTATATTCTTGTATAGAGGAGCAGTATTATAGTAGTTATATTCTTGTATATAGGGGCAGTATTATAGCAGTTATATTCTTGTATATAGGGGGCAGTATTATAGTAGTTATATTCTTGTATATAGGAGCAGTATTATACTAGGTATATTCTTGTATATAGGAGCAGTATTATAGTAGTTATATTCTTGTACACCGGGGGCAGTATTATAGTAGTTATATTCTTGTACATAGGGGCAGTATTATAGTAGTTATATTCTTGTATATAGGGGCAGTATTATAGTAATTATATTCTTGTATATAGGGGGCAGTATTATAGTAGTTATATTCTTGTATATAGGGGGCAGTATTACAGTAGTTATATTCTTGTATATAGGGAGCAATATTATAGTATTTATATTCTTGTATATAGGGGGCAATATTATAGTAGTTATATTCTTGTATATAGGAGCAGTATTATAGTAGTTATATTCTTGTATATAGGGGCAGTATTATAGTAGTTATATTCTTGTATATAGGGGCAGTATTATAGTAGTTATATTCTTGTATATAGGGGGCAGTATTATAGTAGTTATATTCTTGTATATAGGGGGCAGTATTATAGTAGTTATATTCTTGTATATAGGAGAAGTATTATAGCAGTTATATTCTTGTTTATAGGAGCAGTATTATAGTAGTTATATTCTTGTATATAGGGGGCAGTATTATAGTAGTTATATTCTTGTATATAGGGGCAGTATTATAGTAGTTATATTCTTGTATATAGGGGCAGTATTATAGTAGTTATATTCTTGTATATAGGGGCAGTATTATAGTAGTTATATTCTTGTATATAGGGCCAGTATTATAGTAGTTATATTCTTGTATATAGGGGTAGTATTATAGTAGTTATATTCTTGTATATAGGAGGCAGTATTATAGTAGTTATATTCTTGTATATAGGGGCAGTATTATAGTAGTTATATTCTTGTATATAGGGGCAGTATTATAGTAGTTATATTATTGTATATAGGGGCAGTATTATAGTAGTTATATTCTTGTATATAGGGAGCAATATTATAGTAGTTATATTCTTGTATATAGGGGCAGTATTATAGTGGTTATATTCTTGTATATAGGAGCAGTATTATAGTAGTTATATTCTTATATATAGGGGGCAGTATTATAGTAGTTATATTCTTGTATATAGGAGCAGTATTATAGTAGTTATATTATTGTATATAGGGGCAGTATTATAGTAGTTATATTCTTGTATATAGGGGGCAGTATTATAGTAGTTATATTCTTGTATATAGGGGGCAGTATTATAGTAGTTATATTCTTGTATATAGGAGCAGTATTATAGTAGTTATATTCTTGTATATAGGGGGCAGTATTATAGTAGTTATATTCTTGTATATAGGAGCAGTATTATAGTAGTTATATTATTGTATATAGGGGCAGTATTATAGTAGTTATATTCTTGTATATAGGGGGCAGTATT
Source organism: Rhinoderma darwinii (assembly GCF_050947455.1). NCBI lineage: Eukaryota > Metazoa > Chordata > Amphibia > Anura > Rhinodermatidae > Rhinoderma > Rhinoderma darwinii. Next base: position 72,702 of record NW_027464019.1, on the reverse strand, counting down.
ATAGTAGTTATATTCTTGTATATAGGGGGCAGTATTATAGTAGTTATATTCTTGTCTATTACTTTGCTAGTTCTGCTAATATGGGCTGATTCTGGAGTTGCCCTTTAAAAACCTTTGAGACGTGTCTATATTCAATGGGAGCTTTTTTTCACTTTAGACACGGCTGAGAAGAAACTAGAAATTTCACGACATGGAGAGGTCAAGTTTAGATTCCAGGGAGCGCAGTGAGTGATGTGTCAACTCAACAACGATTGATACAAACGCAATGAAAAAAATCCAATAATTGCATCTTCCGCGGCCTCCAACCCTGAATAGATGGGAATGAAATTACTGGGATCAATAGGAAAATGGAGATTGAATGGGCCGCGCTGCCGCTGATGCATTATCCAGGGATCTTTCCTCTTTTGTCTTATAGATGACAGATGGGATGCTATTGTGTGATATTACGTTATTTAAGGTACAACGCTGTATTCCTCGCCGTCTATATACGTCGTCATCATCTTTATACAGGTATTACATCAATATATAGAAAATATAAAATCCTAATGAATATATAGTATCACGTTTTCTAGTGAATTAAGATTCTGGGACAGCTGGGTGACAACCAATATGGACACCATTACAGCTCCAACAGGGGTTGTAATCCACGGAGGATGGGCCGGGGTTGCTCCTTAAATAGGTTGGTCGAGGAATTGACCACATTGCAATCTGGATCTGCGGAGAAGAACTGATGCAGGACAATGAGCTCTAGGATAATGTCCGTCAGGTCTCTTATCTTCTTTCTGTAGGATCCGATGGGTATAAAGCTGGGAGATTGACTACTACGCCCATCATTGTAAGTGGAGATAGTATCTCAGGGCTCTGCAATATTATTCCCTATGGTAGCCATATATATTGGCTGGTATTTCCGGACAATTGAAAGGGATAAGATGTTAATATTAAATGTTTCAATTTACGAAACGCGACCAAAATGAAATCTAAAATATCATCTCCCCGACCTCAGTGACGTGAGATGATTCTTCCCCTGAGACGACGAATCTTGCGTGTGACTTGCGTTTCTGCTCGGAGGTGGCGGCCATGTTGCTGGCCTTTGTCTTTTGGAGACAAAGCATCTTTCGAACATGTGGGATAGGTTTATATAAAAGGCGCGTGTCCCAGTGAAGGAGATGGATATTTTGTATACAGAGCAGAGTCTCTCTCGGCTGACCCTGAATGGAGTAAAATCCGCTGTTTATTTATACGCGGCTGCATCGTGTCCCAGAGAAAAACTTGGCAAAAGAATCTCAGAAATCCTGAGGAATGTTAGACGTCCACCAAAAACCACATGAGCCGGGCTGAGAGGACTGTGCGGAGGAGACGGGACACTGGACTGTGGAAATGAGGAAACGTCTGCAGGGTATAGGAGCTCAACCTGGAGCATAGGAGCCTCCGCTAACTGAGCTAGAGTACAGAGGTGTGTCTGACAACAAGCTTGCTGACTGTTTCCAGATATGGAATGTATCCCACAGTGCCTCCACTTGAAGAATAGTGAGTGCAGCTCTGGAGTATAATACAGGATGTTACTCAGGAGCAGTACAGGATAAATAATGTAATGTATGTACACAGTGATTCCACCAGCAGAATAGTGAGTGCAGCTCTGGAGTATAATACAGGATGTAACTCAGGATCAGTACAGGATAAGTAATGTAATGTATGTACAGTGACTCCACCAGCAGAATAGTGAGTGCAGCTCTGGAGTATAATACAGGATATAACTCAGGATCAGTACAGGATAAGTAATGTAATGTATGTACAGTGACTCCACCAGCAGAATAGTGAGTGCAGCTCTGGAGTATAATACAGGATATAACTCAGGATCAGTACAGGATAAGTAATGTAATGTATGTACACAGTGACTCCACCAGCAGAATAGTGAGCGCAGCTCTGGAGTATAATACAGGATGTTACTCAGGATCAGTACAGGATAAATAATGTAATGTATGTACACAGTGATTCCACCAGCAGAATAGTGAGTGCAGCTCTGGAGTATAATACAGGATGTAACTCAGGATCAGTACAGGATAAGTAATGTAATGTATGTACACAGTGACTCCACCAGCAGAATAGTGAGTGCAGCTCTGGAGTATAATACAGGATGTAACTCAGGATCAGTACAGGATAAGTAATGTCATTTACATAAGACTGGACCGGCCCTTTAAGTGATGTGACTGTTCTGAGCTCGGGGGCCCAGGGCACTTTTCCTTGTGGTTGTTACATTCCCAGTACCTCCCACTGTCCGCAGCGCTTAGGGGTCTGGGAAACATTATATTTTATTTACTCCAGGCGTCCATGACCAGGTATTTTTGGAATAAAAGTACATTCAGGATCTGTTGGCGTAGGATTCGTGGTGGAACCCCATAAATTACATGCGCTGGTATTTACACAGGATTGGCCATGTTTAAGTTTCCAGCAGGGCCTGAGATAATGCAGAGCTGAGTGAGTGTTACGCACACACATTACATAATAACAGGACGGAGTCAGAAGACCCCTCCAGGAAGTTACTGATGTCACCGCGGGGGCTCCATGGACAGGGGGGGGCAATGAAAACTGGGGGTATAAGATCAGCTAATCAAATGACGTGTTATAATGTAAAGGAGTCACCGAGGAAAAAAATAACATTTGCATTTTAATTGTGAAGTCTCTTAATATCATATTTTCTTAGTTATATCAGTTTCGGGGAAAGCTGAGTGACCAGAGCAGTTTCAGGGGGTGGTGGATCGACTAATTACCCAGGGCCCCCAATTCTCAGGAGAAAACCTACGAGCAACTGAAAACCACCCACAATTATTTAGCAATTGATTTGCTGTATTATGTGGGCACTATGTGTATGGTGGTGTTATGTGGCAGTATTTATATGGGCTGTACAGTATTGTATGTGGGCATTATATGGCGGTGTTATGTGGGCACTATATGTATGGCAGTGTTATGTGGGCACTATATGTATGGCAGTGTTATGTGGGCACTATATGTATGGCAGTGTTATGTGGGCACTATATGTATGGCAGTGTTATGTGGCAGCATTATATGGGCTGTACAGTATTGTATGTGGGCATTATATGGCGGTGTTATGTGGGCACTATGTGTATGGTGGTGTTATGTGGCAGCATTATATGGGCTGTACAGTATTGTATGTGGGCGTTATATGGCGGTGTTATGTGGGCACTATGTGTATGGTGGTGTTATGTGGGCACTATATGTATGGCAGTGTTATGTGGGCACTATGTGTATGGTGGTGTTATGTGGCAGTATTATATGGGCTGTACAGTATTGTATGTGGGCATTATATGGCAGTGTTATGTGGGCACTATGTGTATGGTGGTGTTATGTGGCAGCATTATATGGGCTGTTCAGTATTGTATGTGGGCGTTATATGGCAGTGTTATGTGGGCACTATATGTATGGCAGTGTTATGTGGGCACTATGTGTATGGTGGTGTTATGTGGCAGTATTATATGGGCTGTAGAGTATTGGATGTGGGCATTATATGGCAGTGTTATGTGGGCACTATGTGTATGGTGGTGTTATGTGGCAGCATTATATGGGCTGTACAGTATTGTATGTGGCCATTATATGGCAGTGTTATGTGGGCACTATATGTATGGTGGTGTTATGTGGCAGTATTATATGGGCTGTACAGTATTGTATGTGGGCGTTATATGGCAGTGTTATGTGGGCACTATGTGTATGGTGGTGTTATGTGGCAGTATTTATATGGGCTGTACAGTATTGTATGTGGGCATTATATGGCGGTGTTATGTGGGCACTATATGTATGGCAGTGTTATGTGGGCACTATATGTATGGCAGTGTTATGTGGGCACTATATGTATGGTGGTGTTATGTGGGCACTATGTGTATGGTGGTGTTATGTGGCAGCATTATATGGGCTGTACAGTATTGTATGTGGGCATTATATGGCGGTGTTATGTGGGCACTATATGTATGGTGGTGTTATGTGGCAGCATTATATGGGCTGTACAGTATTGTATGTGGGCGTTATATGGCGGTGTTATGTGGGCACTATGTGTATGGTGGTGTTATGTGGGCACTATATGTATGGCAGTGTTATGTGGGCACTATGTGTATGGTGGTGTTATGTGGCAGTATTATATGGGCTGTACAGTATTGTATGTGGGCATTATATGGCAGTGTTATGTGGGCACTATGTGTATGGTGGTGTTATGTGGCAGCATTATATGGGCTGTTCAGTATTGTATGTGGGCGTTATATGGCAGTGTTATGTGGGCACTATATGTATGGCAGTGTTATGTGGGCACTATGTGTATGGTGGTGTTATGTGGCAGTATTATATGGGCTGTAGAGTATTGGATGTGGGCATTATATGGCAGTGTTATGTGGGCACTATGTGTATGGTGGTGTTATGTGGCAGCATTATATGGGCTGTACAGTATTGTATGTGGCCATTATATGGCAGTGTTATGTGGGCACTATATGTATGGTGGTGTTATGTGGCAGTATTATATGGGCTGTACAGTATTGTATGTGGGCGTTATATGGCAGTGTTATGTGGGCACTATGTGTATGGTGGTGTTATGTGGCAGTATTATATGGGCTGTACAGTATTGTATGTGGGCATTATATGGCAGTGTTATGTGGGCACTATGTGTATGGTGGTACTATGTGTATGGTGGTGTTATGTGGCAGTATTATATGGGCTGTACAGTATTGTATGTGGGCACTATATGGCAGTGTTATGTGGGCACTATGTGTATGGTGGTGTTATGTGGCAGTATTATATGGGCTGTACAGTATTGTATGTGGGCACTATGTGTATGGTGGTGTTATGTGGCAGTATTATATGGGCTGTAGAGTATTGTATGTGGGCGTTATATGGCAGTGTTATGTGGGCACTATATGTATGGTGGTGTTATGTGGGCACTATATGTATGGTGGTGTTATGTGGGCACTATGTGTATGGTGGTGTTATGTGGCAGTATTATATGGGCTGTACAGTATTGTATGTGGGCGTTATATGGCAGTGTTATGTGGGCACTATGTGTATGGTGGTGTTATGTGGGCACTATGTGTATGGTGGTGTTATGTGGCAGCATTATATGGGCTGTAGAGTATTGTATGTGGGCATTATATGGCGGTGTTATGTGGGCACTATATGTATGGTGGTGTTATGTGGGCACTATATGATATGGCGGTGTTATGTAGGCACTATATGTATGGTGGTGTTATGTGGCAGTATTATATGGGCTGCACAGTATTGTATGTGGGCACTATATGTATGGTGGTGTTATGTGGCAGTATTATATGGGCTGTAGAGTATTGTATGTGGGCATTATATGGCGGTGTTATGTGGGCACTATGTGTATGGTGGTGTTATGTGGCAGTATTATATGGGCTGTAGAGTATTGTATGTGGGCATTATATGGCGGTGTTATGTGGGCACTATATGTATGGTGGTGTTATGTGGGCACTATATGTATGGTGGTGTTATGTGGGCACTATATGATATGGCGGTGTTATGTGGGCACTATATGTATGGTGGTGTTATGTGGCAGTATTATATGGGCTGCACAGTATTGTATGTGGGCACTATATGTATGGTGGTGTTATGTGGCAGTATTATATGGGCTGTAGAGTATTGTATGTGGGCACTATGTGTATGGTGGTGTTATGTGGCAGTATTATATGGGCTGTAGAGTATTGTATGTGGGCATTATATGGCGGTGTTATGTGGGCACTATATGTATGGCAGTGTTATGTGGGCACTATATGTATGGCAGTGTTATGTGGGCACTATGTGTATGGTGGTGTTATGTGGCAGTATTATATGGGCTGTAGAGTATTGGATGTGGGCACTATGTGTATGGTGGTGTTATGTGGCAGTATTATATGGGCTGTAGAGTATTGGATGTGGGCATTATATGGCAGTGTTATGTGGGCACTATGTGTATGGTGGTGTTATGTGGCAGCATTATATGGGCTGTACAGTATTGTATGTGGGCATTATATGGCAGTGTTATGTGGGCACTATATGTATGGTAGTGTTATGTGGCAGTATTATATGGGCTGTACAGTATTGTATGTGGGCGTTATATGGCAGTGTTATGTGGGCACTATGTGTATGGTGGTGTTATGTGGCAGTATTATATGGGCTGTACAGTATTGTATGTGGGCGTTATATGGCGGTGTTATGTGGGCACTATGTGTATGGTGGTGTTATGTGGCAGTATTATATGGGCTGTAGAGTATTGTATGTGGGCATCATATGGCGGTGTTATGTGGGCACTATATGTATGGTGGTGTTATGTGGGCACTATATGATATGGCGGTGTTATGTGGGCACTATATGTATGGTGGTGTTATGTGGCAGTATTATATGGGCTGCACAGTATTGTATGTGGGCGTTATATGGCAGTGTTATGTGGGCACTATATGTATGGTGGTGTTATGTGGCAGTATTATATGGGCTGTAGAGTATTGTATGTGGGCATTATATGGCGGTGTTATGTGGGCACTATATGTATGGTGGTGTTATGTGGGCACTATATGTATGGTGGTGTTATGTGGGCACTATATGATATGGCGGTGTTATGTGGGCACTATATGTATGGTGGTGTTATGTGGCAGTATTATATGGGCTGCACAGTATTGTATGTGGGCACTATGTGTATGGTGGTGTTATGTGGCAGTATTATATGGGCTGTAGAGTATTGTATGTGGGCATTATATGGCGGTGTTATGTGGGCACTATATGTATGGTGGTGTTATGTGGGCACTATATGTATGGTGGTGTTATGTGGGCACTATATGATATGGCGGTGTTATGTGGGCACTATATGTATGGTGGTGTTATGTGGGCACTATATGATATGGCGGTGTTATGTGGGCACTATATGTATGGTGGTGTTATGTGGCAGTATTATATGGGCTGCACAGTATTGTATGTGGGCGTTATATGGCAGTGTTATGTGGGCACTATATGTATGGTGGTGTTATGTGGCAGTATTATATGGGCTGTACAGTATTGTATGTGGGCGTTATATGGCGGTGTTATGTGGGCACTATGTGTATGGTGGTGTTATGTGGCAGTATTATATGGGCTGTACAGTATTGTATGTGGGCTTTATATGGCAGTGTTATGTGGGCAGTGTGTGTGTGTGTGTGTGTATTTATTTATTTGAATCTACAATGTATGCCAATGGGCAAAATATTCTGCAACTCAAACTGATTTCTCTAGTACTTGCGTTGCGGAATATTTTTTCCCATAGGCATACATTGCCTATGGTTTATTCTGCAGAAATACAATGGACGCCACGTGTGACTGTTCCCTAAGGATTCCAGGCTGCTCAGGATTTCCGGGAGACGAGAGGTTAATCCCTGCGATGGTTTGTAATGCCGGCAGTGATGTATAGAGCCCGGCCTGGGTGGCATTATATCATTCTGATCGTCTGCCAGGGGTTCACTTACTTAAATCCCTGGATCACTCAGGAAAAATCTTTATAATTCTGCAGAGCAAAGTGCAGCCCTGGGAACGGGAGGGGAGCAGCCCCCCAAAACCTGAGGTCCTCGTGTAGACTCCGGAAAGAATCTGTGTGATCAGTCCTGACGCTTCAAGCTGGAGAAGCGGTGTGGAAAAGACATAAAAGTGGCCATAATAGGCTTAGATACACCGAGCAGCACAGTATCACACATGAGAGTCTTAGATACACCGAGCAGCACAGTATCACACATGATAGGCTTAGATACACCAAGCACAGTATCACATAAGAGAGGATTAGATACACTGACTGATCAGCACAGTATCACACATGAGAGTCTTAGATACACCGAGCAGCACAGTATCACACATGAGAGTCTTAGATACACCGAGCAGCACAGTATCACACATGATAGGCTTAGATACACCAAGCACAGTATCACATATGAGAGGATTAGATACACTGACTGATCAGCACAGTATCACACATGAGAGTCTTAGATACACCAAGCACAGTATCACATATGAGAGGATTAGATACACTGACTGATCAGCACAATATCACACATGACAGACTTAGATACACCGACTGATCAGCACTGTATAACACATTATAGGCTTAGATACACCAACTGATCAGCACAGTATCACACATTATAGGCTTAGATACACCGACTGATCAGCACAGTATCACACATTATAGGCTTAGATACACCGACTGATCAGCACAGTATCACACAATTGGCTTAGATACACCGGCTGAGCAGCACAGTATCACACATGATAGGCTTAGATATACCAGCTGAGCAGCACAGTATCACACGATAGGATTAGATACACCAGCTCAGCAGACAGTATCACACATGATAGGCTTAGATATACCAGCTGAGCAGCACAGTATCACACGATAGGATTAGATACACCAGCTCAGCAGACAGTATCACACATGATAGGCTTAGATATACCAGCTGAGCAGCACAGTATCACACGATAGGATTAGATACACAGCTCAGCAGACAGTATCACACATGATAGGATTAGATACACAGCTCAGCAGACAGTATCACACATGATAGGATTAGATACAGCGGCTCAGCAGACAGTATCACACATGATAGGATTAGATACACAGCTCAGCAGACAGTATCACACATGATAGGATAAGATACAGTGGCTCAGCAGACAGTATCACACATGAGAGGATTAGATACACAGCTCAGCAGCCAGTATCACACATGATAGGATTAGATACACAGCTCAGCAGACAGTATCACACATGATAGGATTAGATACACAGCTCAGCAGACAGTATCACACATGATAGGATTAGATACACAGCCCAGCAGCCAGTATCACACATGACAGGATTAGATACACGGCTCAGCACAGAACAGATCACAGAATATTTCGGCAGAATATTGCAGCTGCCGGATATAAAGGACTATTACAACCATTCTAGGGGCTGAACATATGATTTCTATCAGTTATTAAAAGGAAATTTCTCTCATAAAGTCACAAAAATTCCCAGTAACCAGAAGTCCTGCAGTCGTCTCCTTCTGGAAAGTTATTTCTAGGAAATCTGGGTGATAACCGATGTGGTTACATAACAACTCCCCCAGAGGTAGTCACCCGTCCCCGTCCCCGCACAGCGCCATTGTAACCAGGATTTACAGCCCTGGAAGAATTGCCCTTTAAATGATCGTGTGACTTCAGATTTGCTCCGCCCCTTCCATGGTCATGTGACTTCCTATTCACTTTTGCTCTTTTATAATCACATGACTTCCGTCATCCATTATTATATTTGCGCCAAATTCCTCTGATCACAAGACTTTGTTTTTGCTCCGCCTTCTAACGTGATGAAATTAGCTCCTCCCCTTCAATGATCGTTCGATTTCAGATTTGCGCCTCCTTCCATTTTAGTTTATAGGGTCATTTGTATGGATTTTTTGTACTTTTTCCTGTTATTTTTGTAACAAACGTGTGTTGTGAAATCGTCCTTTATCCTCATGCCAAGATGTCTGTCTGCTCGCCTGAATCACGTAGACTCAGAGCGCTGCCGTCCCAGCATTCACCCCCAGTATAGGCCGCTCACTCACGATCACTCTGGACGCCAAAACCGCTGTGGTTTTATTCGTGGTTGTCGCTTATCGTCATCTTTACTATTATTACACAAGACCTAGCGATGCCGAGAGGGGGCGGTATAATCCCCCAACCGTATCTGTAGGCTGTATAAGAGAGAGTGTGACCATATAGAGCCCGCTGTAAAAACTTCCCACAATGCAAATCCCCAATGCAAGCTCTGTGCAGACACTGAACAAGCAGGGGATACTGGGAGACCAGTCTGCATAATTCTGAAAAGCGTTGCACGAAGCGGCAAACTACAGCATTAATAGTTCATAGGACCCCCTTAATCACACCCCAAAATTAATAAAGAGCCAAGACCCCCTAAATAGATACTGTCTTTTAAACTAATACAGACCCAGACCAGACCCAACCCCCTAAACAAATACAGACCCCAGACCATATCCCTAAACTAATACAGAGCCCAGACCAGACCCCTAAAGTAATACAGACCCCAGACCAGACCCCTAAACTAATACGGACCCCAGACCAGACCCCTAAACTAATACAGACCCCAGACCAAAGCCCTAAACTAATACAGAGCCCAGACCAGACCCCTAATCTAATACAGACCCCAGACAAGACCCCTAAACTAATACAGACCCCAGACCAGACCCCTAAACTAATACAGACCCCAGACCAGATAAACAAATACAGACCCCATACCAGACCCCCTAAACTAATACAGACCCAAAAGCAGACCCCTAAACTAATACAGACCCCAGACCGGACCACTACACCAATACAGACCCCAGACCGGACCCCTAAACTAATACAGACCCCAGACCAGACCCCTACACTAATATAGACCCCAGACCAGACCCCTAAACTAATACAGACCCCAGACCGGACCCGTAAACTAATACAGACCCCAGACCAGACCCCTAATCTAATACAGACCCCAGACCAGACCCCTAAATACAGACCCCAGACCAGACCCCTAAACTAATACAGACCCCAGACCAGATAAACAAATACAGACCCCATACCAGACCCCCTAAACTAATACAGACCCAAAAGCAGACCCCTAAACTAATACAGACCCCAGACCGGACCACTACACCAATACAGACCCCAGACCGGACCCCTAAACTAATACAGACCCCAGACCAGACCCCTACACTAATATAGACCCCAGACCAGACCCCTAAACTAATACAGACCCCAGACCGGACCCCTAAACTAATACAGACCCCAGACCAGACCCCTAAACTAATAAAGTCCCCAGACCAGACCCCTAAACTAATACAGACCCCAGACCAGAGCCCTAAACTAATACAGACCCCAGACCAGACCCCTAAACTAATACAGACCCCAGACCAGACCCCTAAACTAATACAGACCCCAGACCAAAGCCCTAAACTAATACAGAGCCCAGACCAGACCCCTAAACTAACACAGACCCCAGACCAGAGCCCTAAACTAATAGACCCCAGACCAGACCCCTAATCTAATACAGCCCCCGGACCAGACCCCTAAACTAATACAGACCCCAGACCAGTCCCCTAAACTAATACAGACCCCAGACCAGACCCCTAAACTAATACAGACCCCAGACCAGACCCCTAAACTAACACAGACCCCAGACCAGACCCCTAAACTAATACAGAACCCAGACCAGACCCCTAAACTAATACAGACCCCAGACCAGACCCCTAAACTAATACAGACCCCAGACCAGACCCCTAAAGTAATACAGACCCAGACCAGACCCCTAATCTAATACAGACCCCAGACCAGACCCTTAAACTAATACAGCCCCCAGACCAGACCCCTAATCTAATACAGCCCCTGGACCAGACCCCTAAACTAATACAGACCCCAGACCAGACCCCAGACCAGACCCCTAAACTAATACAGACCCCAGACCAGATAAACAAATACAGACCCCATACCAGACCCCCTAAACTAATACAGACCCAAAAGCAGACCCCTAAACTAATACAGACCCCAGACCGGACCACTACACCAATACAGACCCCAGACCGGACCCCTAAACTAATACAGACCCCAGACCAGACCCCTACACTAATATAGACCCCAGACCAGACCCCTAAACTAATACAGACCCCAGACCAGACCCCTAAACTAATACAGACCCCAGACCAGACCCCTAAACTAATACAGACCCCAGACCAGACCCCTAAACTAATACAGACCCCAGACCAGACCCCTAAACTAATACAGTCCCCAGACCAGACCCCTAAACTAATACAGACCCCAGACCAGACCCCTAAACTAATACAGACCCCAGACCAGACCCCTAAACTAATACCGACCCCAGACCAGACCCCTAAACTAATACAGACCCCAGACCAGACCCCTAAACTAATACAGTCCCCAGACCAGACCCCTAAACTAATACAGACCCCAGACCAGACCCCTAAACTAATACAGACCCCAGACCAGACCCCTAAACTAATACCGACCCCCAGACCAGACCCCAAAACTAATACAGACCCCAGACCAGACCCCTAAACTAATACAGACCCCAGACCAGACCCCTAAACTAAAACAGACCCCAGACCAGACCCCTAAACTAATACCGACCCCAGACCAGACCCCTAAACTAATACAGACCCCAGACCAGACCCCTAAACTAATACAGTCCCCAGACCAGACACCTAAACTAATACAGACCCCAGACCAGACCCCTAAACTAATACAGACCCCAGACCAAAGCCCTAAACTAATACAGACCCCAGACCAGACCCCTAAACTAACACAGACCCCAGACCAGACCCCTAAACTAATACAGACCCCAGACCAGACCCCTAAACTAATACAGACCCCAGACCAGACCCCTAAACTAATACAGACCCCAGACCAGACCCCTAAACTAATACAGACCCCAGACCAGACCCCTAAAGTAATACACACCCAGACCAGACCCCTAATCTAATACAGACCCCAGACCAGACCCCTAAACTAATACAGACCCCAGAACAGACCCCTAATCTAATACAGCCCCTGGACCAGACCCCTAAACTAATACAGACCCCAGACCAGACCCCTAAATACAGACCCCAGACCAGACCCCTAAACTAATACAGACCCCAGACCAGATAAACAAATACAGACCCGATACCAGACCCCCTAAACTAATACAGACCCAAAAGCAGAACCCTAAACTAATACAGACCCCAGACCGGACCACTACACCAATACAGACCCCAGACCGGACCCCTAAACTAATACAGACCCCAGACCAGACCCCTACACTAATATAGACCCCAGACCAGACCCCTAAACTAATACAGACCCCAGACCAGACCCCTAAACTAATACAGACCCCAGACCAGACCCCTAAACTAATACCGACCCCAGACCAGACCCCTAAACTAATACAGACCCCAGACCAGACCCCTAAACTAATACAGTCCCCAGACCGGACCCCTAAACTAATACAGACCCCAGACCAGACCCCTAAACTAATAGACCCCAGACCAGACCCCTAAACTAATACCGACCCCCAGACCAGACCCCTAAACTAATACAGACCCCAGACCAGACCCCTAAACTAATACAGACCCCAGACCAGACCCCTAAACTAATACAGACCCCAGACCAGACCCCTAAACTAAAACAGACCCCAGACCATTTGCCTGCTCATCTGGGAGAATGTGAGTGACAACTTCAGATCTCCAAAAGAGCATTGAGATCAGTTGTTGTCACCCACTGGCCATGAATTCTGTTGCTAGGCAATGGACCAAACATAAATTACTTATTAGTGAGAGTGAAGTGATAAAAAATACAACATGGCTGATTCATTACCCCCGACCAGGAATGGACACCTGAATGGGTCTGCAAACATCCCCCCGAAGAAATAACGAGTGACAATAAATATGGCCGCCACCACTGCTACATACCTAAGCTGATTTGCCCCCCGGGAAAGCTGGGTCACAACCAATATGGCCACCGTCAGTGTTGCCTGGGTGATGACTAGAATGGCGGCCATATTGTTTTATTGCCCTTTAAAACAAAGGAACTCTAATGGCCGCAGCGGTACATTATGTTCCACGTCTGGTGCAGCTGGCACGGCGCGGTCTCTTTATTGCCGCACCACTTGCCCTCTTACTAGTATAGTAAGCGTCTAATACGTTTTCCAGACACGGCTTCAACCAATAACAGACCAAGTGATTACAATGTCCGTTGGCTTTTCCAGGAAAAACATTGATCTCCTATCCGTCCGCCATCAATGGGACCCCCCGCCAATAAGAAGGGGCCAAGCGGCTGCTCTGTGGCCCCTGGAGAGAAGGGCTTAGCCCTGGTTGGTAAAAAAATAGAGAGGGTTGGGCCCTTGGTAGTTGGCAGGTCTGATATACAAAATTGAGAACAAATGCCAAAGGCAGAGAAAACCCTATTTCCCAACTACCGTTAAATTGGTTAATAATCTTTATTGTGCTATTAAAGCAAACAGACATACAGACAAAACCAACACATAAGGTTAAAATTTTCAATGCATGGATAGGGATAATAGCCGTGCGTGGCTATGCTAATACGCATCTGTGTCTGCCGTCTGTATAGTCCGTGGTAGCAGTGTACCGTCTGAATAAACAATAGCTATACCAGTGAACACATGTATCTATCGTCTGTATTCACATCCAGACAGGTTCAGCGGTCACTGAGACCAACAACGGATTGCTAGGCAGTTAGATTTTTAAATTTTAAATTGTTAATTAGTATTGCCCTAATTCCAGCATGTGTTAAAATAGAACAGAGAGCCCCCCCGACATGTTTCGCTACAGATGTAGCGTCCTCAGGGGTTCATGGGGCTACTGGCGGCGCGCCGAGAAACTCTCAGTGTTATGGGAATCCCCAATGACGTGTTCGAGGGGTGTGTAAGTAAATTGGACCAATGGCAATGAAGATGGGTGGGAACTATCCGCCCACCACTTGAGTGGCAGCTATAGCTGCAAATGAACAGCTCAGTGGTACGAACGTCCAGATAAGAACGCCCACGCATGCGCACTAGGACTTTAATGACTCTTCTATTAGTAAACCACCCATAGGAGTGAAGATGTGTGAGTAGTAGTTTCTGTTCACATCTTATTAAAAATGTGAAGTTGCTTATATTATTGTGCTAGAGACCAATGTATGAGTAGAGAGATGTGAATAAACCAATCTATGTGCCGATCCATGCTGTTATCAATGTCTGAAAATAGACTGTTGCGGAACGGATGAGGGATGCCGATGCATCCTCACATACCGCAGATTATTCAGGGCGGGGATATGAGAACTATACAAAAAGTACAGTAAAATATATATGCCATTATAGTAAACGACACTGTAAACATGATTATAATATCTACATGTGAAATGATTTCAAGCAGGCACATAATAAAGGGAAGAGATTCATATACAGTATACTACATGATACTCAAAAGCACAAATAAATACTTCTCAAAACTTATATGGATGGTTCTTTATCCATTGGATTTTAGATTTGGGGATACCCAAGATAAAATAATGAGAATAGGAGTCCGCCAGAACTCAATAGTTGAATGTTGTCTGTAATTCTGTACAGTGTCTCATGCTAAAAGTGGACAGAATCATATTATGTATAAGTGCCGCTGCATTTAGCAGCACTGAACTTAATGTATTGATATAACAATCTCAGAGAAAAGCCGCAAATGTAAAACCTTCGTTGAGACCCAAAGGAGTAAGAGAATGCAAACGATGAATCCATCGTGCTTCCTCTTGCAATAACATGCGGTCTAAATTGCCAGCTCTTGGTCCCAATTTCATCTGGGCAACCCCCCAGAATTGAAGCAGCTTAGTATCGCCACCATGTAGCTGGTGCATGTGTCTGGATAATGTAGTATCTTCTTTATGGTTGATAGTACTGAGATGTCTAGAAATTCTCCTTCTCAGTTCCTGTACGGTTTTACCCACGTATATCTTGGGACAGGGGCATTTCGCAATATATATTACCCCGCTACTCTGGCAGTTAATAAACTGCTTGATCGTATACACTTTCCCATCAGAGGGATTAGTAAAGGCTTTTGTCATAGGCATAAGAGGACAGAAGGAGCAACGACCACATGGATGGGAGCCCCTAACTGGAGATTTTAGCCAGGTTTGTTGGGACTTGCGTCTGGTAGAATAGTGACTATGCACCAGAAATTCTCGTAGGTTTTTACCCCTACGATACGTAATACTTGGAGTTGCAGAGATGACCTTTTTAAGATCAGGGTCACTGGTGAGTATTGGCCAATGTTTTTTAAGGATGTCCACAACTTGAGAGGAGCAAACATCATATGTTCCAATGCAGCGTATGGCACTGGATGACTCAGTTCTAGCAGGGTTAGTCCCGTTATTCTGGATCAAATTCTGTCTATCGGTAGCCCTAGCCCTAGCATAGGCCCTGTGCAGCCATTTTTTGGATAACCCCGAGCCACAAATTTGTTGGATAAAGTATCACATTCGATCTGAAAAGATTGTTCGTCAGAACAATTTCTTTTGGCTCTCAGATATTGCCCTATTGGTATTCCTCTTTTCAGAGGTAATGGATGATGGCTCTGCCAATGTAAAAGGCTATTTGTGGCAGTGGCTTTTCGAAATATGTCGGTATGGACACTGCCGCCAGGGTCCAAGGAGATCGTAAGGTCAAGAAAATCAATCTCGCTCTTATGTATTTCATGAGTAAATCTCATGCCAATGTCATTGTTGTTAAGTGTCAGAACGAAATCATTAAATAAGTCAGTGTCACCATCCCAAAAAATGAGAATATCGTCAATAAATCTCCCCCAGAACAAAATATGTGATGTGAAATTAAGTAAAGTATCTGTGAAAACAATAGTATCTTCCCACCACCCTAGAAATAAATTTGCATAAGTGGGTGCACATACAGTCCCCATCGCCGTGCCTTTAATTTGTTTATAATACTTCCTATCGAAAGTAAAGAAATTGTGTGTAAGAAGGAATTGTAATAGTGATAGGACAAAATCATTATGTAAATGAAATTGAATACCCTTTGTGCTTAAAAAGTGTTTAACTGCATTTAAACCTAATTGGTGCTGAATGTTGGTGTACAGTGATTCAACGTCAATGGTGGCAAGTATAGTGGTTTGTGTGACATGGATCTCCTGGATCCTGGCAACAGTGTCCTTGGTGTCCTTTAAAAAAGAGGGTAGAGAGGAGACAAACGGAGACAGAATTTCGTCCACATAAAGGCTTATCCCCTGTGTGAGATTTTCATTTCCCGACACGATTGGTCTCCCGGGAGGTGGACGTACAGGCTTGTGGATTTTAGGCAGGGCATAAAAGGTAGCTATAGTAGGGCTAGGGCTATACAGACGTTTAAACTCATCTGTTGTTATTAGATTCTTATCTTTTGCCTCCGAAAGGAGGAGATGTAGCTCGGCCAAAAAACGATCAGTGGGATTGCCTGTCATTGTGACATAGGTAGTAGTGTCATCTAATAATTTATGAACCATTTGTGCATAGTCTAATCGGTTCATCACAACCACATTTCCACCCTTATCGGAGGGTTTTAAAACTATCTCCTCGTTATTACATAAGTCATCCAGTGCCAATTTCTCGCTAGTACTTAGGTTTCCAAAGACCCTAGATCTCTTATTTTTTCGTTTCCCCAGGTCAGTACACACCATTTTGACAAAGATGTCGATGTGACTATACTGGGAAACCGTACAGGAACTGAGAAGGAGAATTTCTAGACATCTCAGTACTATCAACCATAAAGAAGATACTACATTATCCAGACACATGCACCAGCTACATGGTGGCGATACTAAGCTGCTTCAATTCTGGGGGGTTGCCCAGATGAAATTGGGACCAAGAGCTGGCAATTTAGACCGCATGTTATTGCAAGAGGAAGCACGATGGATTCATCGTTTGCATTCTCTTACTCCTTTGGGTCTCAACGAAGGTTTTACATTTGCGGCTTTTCTCTGAGATTGTTATATCAATACATTAAGTTCAGTGCTGCTAAATGCAGCGGCACTTATACATAATATGATTCTGTCCACTTTTAGCATGAGACACTGTACAGAATTACAGACAACATTCAACTATTGAGTTCTGGCGGACTCCTATTCTCATTATTTTATCTTGGGTATCCCCAAATCTAAAATCCAATGGATAAAGAACCATCCATATAAGTTTTGAGAAGTATTTATTTGTGCTTTTGAGTATCATGTAGTATACTGTATATGAATCTCTTCCCTTTATTATGTGCCTGCTTGAAATCATTTCACATGTAGATATTATAATCATGTTTACAGTGTCGTTTACTATAATGGCATATATATTTTACTGTACTTTTTGTATAGTTCTCATATCCCCGCCCTGAATAATCTGCGGTATGTGAGGATGCATCGGCATCCCTCATCCGTTCCGCAACAGTCTATTTTCAGACATTGATAACAGCATGGATCGGCACATAGATTGGTTTATTCACATCTCTCTACTCATACATTGGTCTCTAGCACAATAATATAAGCAACTTCACATTTTTAATAAGATGTGAACAGAAACTACTACTCACACATCTTCACTCCTATGGGTGGTTTACTAATAGAAGAGTCATTAAAGTCCTAGTGCGCATGCGTGGGCGTTCTTATCTGGACGTTCGTACCACTGAGCTGTTCATTTGCAGCTATAGCTGCCACTCAAGTGGTGGGCGGATAGTTCCCACCCATCTTCATTGCCATTGGTCCAATTTACTTACACACCCCTCGAACACGTCATTGGGGATTCCCATAACACTGAGAGTTTCTCGGCGCGCCGCCAGTAGCCCCATGAACCCCTGAGGACGCTACATCTGTAGCGAAACATGTCGGGGGGGCTCTCTGTTCTATTTTAACACATGCTGGAATTAGGGCAATACTAATTAACAATTTAAAATTTAAAAATCTAACTGCCTAGCAATCCGTTGTTGGTCTCAGTGACCGCTGAACCTGTCTGGATGTGAATACAGACGATAGACACATGTGTTCACTGGTATAGCTATTGTTTATTCAGACGGTACACTGCTACCACGGACTATACAGACGGCAGACACAGATGCGTATTAGCATAGCCACGCACGGCTATTATCCCTATCCATGCATTGAAAATTTTAACCTTATGTGTTGGTTTTGTCTGTATGTCTGTTTGCTTTAATAGCACAATAAAGATTATTAACCAATTTAACGGTAGTTGGGAAATAGGGTTTTCTCTGCCTTTGGCATTTGTTCTCAATTTAGCCCTGGTTGGTCTCCTCAAAATCTGAACAAAACAACAGGCCCTTCTGTCATGGGCGGCAATACCAGCGCCATAATGGAGGGCCCATTCGATCTTTGCTCTGGGGCCCCTCTCTTCTATTGATACCACTGGGAGGGGCCACAGTGCTCCAGTGAGAACCGCGCCCCCTTTAATGGTTATTCCCCCCATTGTGAGCTCCTTCTGGTCTCCATTGCCCTCCGGTAATTCTTCCATACACTGAGGTATAGTCGTGCCTCGCGCCTCAGTCATATCAGAAGGTCACGTGACTTCACGGGTTTCTCTCAGTAATGAAACATTATATATTATAATATACTCCTCGTCGTATTTCACAGCACTTTATTACGCGGATGTTTGGTAACGTGCTTACTCGCGGGAGCCAAAGTGTAAATGGACGCCAGCGACGGCGAGTATTGATCAGGTAGATGGAATCCGTCCAGAGCTCTTAGGTTTACAAACCAATTCATTCCCTCCCAGAACCGCCATCCCGCCAAGAGTATGAAGAGTCCCCGGAGGAGGATAAACGCTCGGATACATTAACTTATGGCGAGGACGACCGGTAAACGTGCGGAGGGGACGTAAGGGGAAATCAAGGTGCAGGGCGGTTATTTATGTTTAGTTGGCACCTTAAAGGGCCAGTCCAGTCTTCTGTAAATAATGAACAGTTCTGAAACGTTCTAATACACCTACTGTTTGTATTCCTTACCATTCTCAAGATCTCAGCCTACTGTCATTGAATAGAACCAATCCTGTTTACAGTCAGAAAACCTGTACAAACCTAATACTTCCCACAGCAGAGGGTTTGTTACAATTATATCTAGTCTAAATAATCCTCTGTAAACTAAGTATCCTGAACCCCAGATTGGTACATTTATACCTGCACTGACCCATTGTAGCAAACTATCAGCACAGGTGAGAGATTTGTGCTCGGCATGGGGCACCGGTTACACAGCTCAGGTGCTATCCTGATAGATCGATAGATCCGGGGGAAGTCCTGGTGTTAAACGTGTAAGATCTGAGGGTGCGATGGGTTAAGGATGGCCCCGTAATATCAGCGCTGGGGATACTGGGTCTGTTCCTGACCACTCATGCAGAACAAGATGGTGCACACCCGGCTGTCAGATCAATGTGTGGGAGGGCGGCAGTGCCAGCGAACCAGCTGCTACCACCACAACATCCACATCATCCCAGAAATCTCACCCAATCTACCCACAATTATCTTATATCCATGTGATTTATCTATTTTCTCTATCATCTATCTATCTATCTATCTATCTATCTATCTATCTATCTATCTATCTATCTATCTATCTATCTATCTCATATCTATCTATCTATCTCCTATCTATCTATCTATCTATCTAT